>NW_022991463.1:0-27890 GCF_902827175.1 Gymnodraco acuticeps
TAAACACTAAAAGGAACAGTAGAAGCAGACAGACAGGAAGTGAACACTAAAGGGAACAGCAGAAGCAGACATGAAGCAAACACTAAAGGGAACAGTAGAAGCAGACAGGAAGTAAACACTAAAGGGAACAGTAGAAGCAGACAGGAAGTGAACACTAAAGGGAACAGTAGAAGCAGACAGGAAGTAAACACTAAAGGGAACAGTAGAAACATACAGGAAGTAAACACTAAAGGGAACAGGAGAAGCAGACAGGAAGTAAACACTAAAAGGAACAGTAGAAAGCAGATAGGAAGTGAACACTAAAGGGAACAGTAGAAGCAGACAGGAAGTAAACACTAAAAGCAACAGTAGAAACAGACAGAAAGCAAACAATAAAGGGAACAGTAGAAGCAGACAGGAAGTAAACACTAAAGGGAACAGTATAAGCAGACATGAAGTAAACACTAAATGGAACAGCAGAAGCAGATAGACAGGAAGTAAACATTAAAGGGAACCGCAGAAGGAAACAGACTAGGAAGTAAACACTAAAGGGAACAGTAGAAGCAGACAGGAAGTTAACACTAAAGGGAACAGTAGAAACATACAGGAAGTGAACACTAAAAGGAACAGTAGAAGCAGATATGAAGTGAACACTAAAGGGAACAGGAGAAGCAGACAGGAAGTAAACACTAAAGGGAACAGTAGAAGCAGACAGGAAGTTAACACTAAAGGGAACAGTAGAAACATACAGGAAGTGAACACTAAAAGGAACAGTAGAAGCAGACAGGAAGTGAACACTAAAGGGAACAGGAGAAGCAGACAGGAAGTGAACACTAAAGGGAAAAGTAGAAACAGACAGAAAGTACACACTAAAGGGAACAGTAGAAGCAGACAGGAAGTAAACACTAAAGGGAACAGTAGAAACAGACAGAAAGCAAACACTAAAGGGAACAGTAGAAGCAGACAGGAAGTAAACACTAAAGGGAACAGTAGAAGCAGACAGGAAGCAAACACTAAAGGGAACAGCAGAAGTAGACAGCAAGTACACACTAAAGGGAACAGTAGAAGCAGACAGGAAGCAAACACTAACGGGAACAGTAGAAGCAGACAGGAAGCAAACACTAAAGGGAACAGTAGAAACAGACAGGAAGTACACACTAAAGGGAACAGCAGAAGTAGACAGCAAGTACACACTAAAGGGAACAGTAGAAGCAGACAGGAAACAAACACTAACGGGAACAGTAGAAGCAGACAGACAGGAAGTAAACACTAAAGGGAACAGTAGAAGCAGACAGACAGGAAGTAAACACTAAAGGGAACAGTAGAAGCAGACAGGAAGCAAACACTAAAGGGAACATCAGAAGCAGATAGACAGGAAGTAAACACTAAAGGGAACAGTAGAAGCAGACAGACAGGAAGTAAACACTAACGGGAACCACAGAAGCAGACAGACAGGAAGTGAACACTAAAGGGAACAGTAGAAGCAGACAGACAGGAAGTAAACACTAAAGGGAACATGAGAAGCAGACAGGAAGTAAACACTTAAGGGAACAGCATAAGCAGACAGACAGGAAGCAATCACTAAATGGAACTGTGGAAACAGACAGGAAGTACACACTAAAGGGAACAGTAGAAGCAGACAGGAAGCAAACACTAAAGGCAACAGTAGACGCAGACAGGTAGTGAACACTAAAGGGAACAGTAGAAACAGACAGGAAGCAAACACTAAAGGGAACAGCAGAAGTAGACAGGAAGTACACACTAAAGGGAACAGTAGAAGCAGACAGGAAGCAAACACTAACGGGAACAGTAGAAGCAGACAGACAGGAAGTAAACACTAAAGAGAACAAGAGAAGCAGACAGGAAGTAAACACTAAAGGGAACAGTAGAAGCAGACAGGAAGCAAACACTAACATGAGGTCTATGGGTTCTGCAGGGTCTCAGGACTGGTTAGTGTAACATAACCTGGACTCAGTTACAGTAAACCTGGATCTGAGCTGCCATCAGTCTAAGTTACGGTGTTGTTTCAGTCAAAGATACGGTGTTGTTGTCTCAGTTACAGTAAACCTGGATCATATCTGCAGTCAGTTTAAGTTACGGTGTTGTTTCAGTCTAAGTTACGGTGTTGTTGTCTCAGTTACAGTAAACCTGGATCATATCTGCAGTCAGTCTAATGGCGCGTTTCCACTGCAGCGGGTAGCCCTGTTTAAGCGTCCTTAACCGTCCTCAAGCGGCCAGGTCGGTTTTTGGTGGCGTTTCCATATAGCCTAGTACCGGCCAGCGGGTACTTTTTCCCTCTTTTTCGATTTAAAATCGTGGTCCCCTCAGACCAGGGCCAGGGCTGAAGTAGTGACGTCAACACTCTCGACTGCTGATTGGTCAGAGAGAATCGTCACAAGATTGCGCGCGAGTTCATCCCTAGCGTCGCATATATATCTAGAAGCAAGCTTGCAGCATTTTTATAAACAGCATTTTGTAAACGGATGAGCTACAAAAATGGCTACTTCTAAGAAAAGCACACCGTGGTCGACCGAGGAGGTAACGACGTTCCTTCATCTCATTGGGGATGATACAATCCAGCGGGAGCTCGACGGAACAACTCGAAATGTGAACAAAAACAAAGCCGATCGCCCGGCCTACACTGCGTTGCTACCCCAGGTCCTAAACTGTAATGGAAATGCGCCACGGCCTGGGCCGGCCAGCGAGGCAGCCCGAGGCCAGAGCGAGGACGCTTAGGGACGCTTAAACGGGGCTACCCCGCTGCAGTGGAAACGCGCCATTAGTTACGGTGTTGTTTCAGTCTAAGTTACGGTGTTGTTTCTGTCTCAGTTACAGCAAACCTGGATCAGAGCTGCCATCAGTCTAAGTTACGTTGTTGTTTCAGTCTAAGTTACGGTGTTCTTTCAGTCTAAGTTACGGTGTTGTTGTCTCAGTTACAGCAAACCTGGATCAGAGCTGCAGTCAGTCTAAGTTACGGTGTTGTTTCAGTCTAAGTTACGGTGTTGTTTCTGTCTCAGTTACAGTAAACCTGGATCAGAGCGGCCATCAGTCTAAGTTACGGTGTTGTTTCAGTCTAAGTTACGTTGTTGTTTCAGTCTAAGTTACAGTGTTCTTTCAGTCTAAGTTACGTTGTTGTTTCAGTCTAAGTTACAGTGTTCTTTCAGTCTAAGTTACGGTGTTCTTTCAGTCTAAGTTACGGTGTTGTTGTCTCAGTTCAGACGCTGGTTCAATCATTTTGAAGTCAATAAAGTGACTATCGGGGGTCGTTGGTTTGTTGAGTATGTGTCCAGGTGATGAACCCCTGTCTTCTTACATTAAGGACCGCCTCCCTGCACATGATCCCTTACTTACTTTGAATCACTGTAATGAGGCTGTGTGGGAAACTGAACTGATGTCTTTTTCAGGATCAGTTCGATAACTTAGAGAAACACACCAGCTGTGGGATCGACTTCTTGGAGAGATACAGCAAGTTCCTGAGAGAGAGGGCGGACATTGAGCTGAGCTACGCCAAGCAGATCAGGTACCATCTATACCTCCATACGTATAATGTAATGTAATATAATACAATATGATTTAATATAATATAATAATAATAATATAATATATATATATATATATATATATAATAATATTATAATGTAATATATTATAATGTTCCACAGCTCCCTCAGACTCTCTGCAGTGCTTCTTGACTCAGATGTCCTAACCCTAACATAGTCGTTTTCAGACATGTTGTCCCTGATTGTCTCCATCCTCCTTTGTTTCACTCACTTTTCTTCCGGTTTCCATCCAAAACTAGTGACCACCATCTCCATCTGTTCTGTCTCTGTGATGCACTCTGTCCTCTGTCTGTCTCACACCTGTCTGTCTCTCACCTGTCTGCCTCTCACCTGTCTGTCTCTCACATGTCTCTCTCTCACCTGTCTGTCTCACACCTGTCTGTCTCTCAGCTGTCTCTCTCTCATCTGTGTGTCTCTCACCTCTGTGTCTCTCACCTGTCTATCACCTGTCTGCCGCTCACCTGTCTGCCTCTCACCTGTCTGTCTCTCACCTGTATGTGTCTCACCTGTCTGTCTCTCACCTGTCTCTTTCACTTGTCTGCCTCTCACCTGTCTCTCTCTCTCACCTGTCTGTCTCTCACATGTCTCTCTCTCACCTGTCTGTCTCACACCTGTCTGTCTCTCAGCTGTCTCTCTCTCACCTGTGTGTCTCTCACCTGTATGTCTCTTACCTGTCTCTCTCACCTGTCTGTCTCTCACCTTTCTGTCTCTTACCTGTCTGCCTCTCACCTGTCTGCCTCTCACCTGTCTGTCTCTCACCTGTATGTGTCTCACCTGTCTGCCTCTTACCGTCTGTCTCTCACCTGTCTCTCTCTCTCACCTGTCTGTCTCTCACCTGTCTCTCTCTCACCTGTCTGTATCTTACCTGTCTGTCTCTCACCTGTCTGTCTCTCACCTGTCTCTCACCTGTCTGTCTCTCACCTGTCTGTCTCTCACCTGTCTCTCACCTGTCTGCCTCTCACCTGTCTGCCTCTCACCTGTCTGTCTCTCACCTGTATGTGTCTCACCTGTCTCACCTGTCTCTCTCTCACCTGTCTGTGTCTCACCTGTCTCTCTATCACCTGTATGCCTCTTACCTGTCTCTCTCTCACCTGTCTCTCTCTCACCTGTCTGCCTCTCACCTGTCTCTCTCTCTCACCTGTCTCTCTCTCACCTGTCTGCCTCTCACCTGTCTCTCTCTCTCACCTGTCTCTCTCTCACCTGTCTCTCTCTCGCAAGTCTGTGTCTCACCTTTCTGTCTCTTACCTGTCTGCCTCTTACCTGTCTGTCTCTCACCTGTCTGCCTCTCACCTGTCTCTCTCTCTCACATGTCTCTCTCTCACCTGTCTGCCTCTTACCTGTCTGTCTCTCACCTGTCTCTCTCACCTGTCTATGTCTCACCTGTCTGCCTCTCACCTGTCCGTCTCTTACCTGTCTGCCTCTCACCTGTCTGCCTCTCACCTGTCTCTCTCTCACCTGTCTGCCTCTTACCTGTCTCTCTGTCACCTGTCTATGTCTCACCTGTCTGCCTCTCACCTGTCCGTCTCTTACCTGTATGTCTCTCACCTGTCTGCCTCTCACCTGTCTGTCTCTCACCTGTCTGCCTCTCACCTGTCTGTGTCTCACCTGTCTGCCTCTCACCTGTCTGTGTCTCACCTGTCTGTCCGCAGGAGCCTGTCTAAGAAGTACCACCCGAAGAGGAGCAGAGAGGATGAGAGCCGGTCAGTCAACGTGTTTCTTCTTTAATATTTTTATGAATCTAATGTTTGAGATTTCATTCAGAGATATCCAGTTAATACAGAGAATCTGGAACCACAGCTGTTCTCTGATTGCTTGTTACAGGTACAGCTGGTGTCTGGCGTTTGCAGCAACTCTCCGGCAGCTGAATGAACTCTCGGTTCAGAGAGAAGAGTTCGCTGAAAACCTGAACACACAGATCGTCTGTGAGCTGACACGATACACACAGGAAGTGAAGACTGAGAGGAAGAATGTGAGTAAACACAAACATACACACACACACACATACCATGTATACATCACTCAAGGGGACATTACATTGACTTACATGCATTTCCTGGAGACTTACCCTAACCCTAACCAAGTCTTCACCCTAAAATGAATGATTCCCCATTTTGTCCCCATAAGGGAGGCGAGTCCCCATACGTGACTGTGTAAACAGATTTAGGTCCCCACAAGTATAGTAATGCTAGGCCACACACACACGCATGCACGCACATTAGTGTTGTCATGATACCAACATTTTGGTTTCGATACCGATACCAAGTCAAGAATTGTGATTCCGATTCTTTTTCGATACTTTTCTTTTATTATTTTCATGATCAATAAAATTGTAGTTTATCTGTTAAGTGTTTTCTTACAACATGGTCTCTTCTTTATACTTGAGTTTATGTGATTTCTTTGATAGTTAACTTTATATTTTATTAACATGTAATAGTACAGTAATATAAATAATTATTGACAAAATGTACATTGCAGATGTTAGCCACATTGGTAAGTTAGCTAAAAAGATAGCCATATTAGAAAGTTATCATTGCCATTAATTGCCTCGTCAAACTACGAAAACGTTCGTTTGTTACAAAATAAATTACACTTGTTTGACTTAGATTTGAGGGCATGGGCTTGAGCATGATGTAATTATGTTATCTATCACATTCGCTAACCTGTCTGGATGCCGGTCGGCGAGGTGCTTAGCCAAGTCTGATGTGTTGGCTTCCTTGGTTTGCAGGGATCTAAAACATGTCTTACAGACAGGCTCCCCGTTTTCTCACATATTCTGGCAGCTAGCGCGTGCACGAAAGAGGGGAGGGACTTAGTGCGTGCTTGAGAGGGGAGGGACTTAGAGCGTGCTTGAGAGGGGAGGCACTTAGAGCGTGCTTGAGAGGGGAGGGACTGCAGGCACGGCTGCAGTGCAGGGAGTGGAAGCAGAGCGCTGAACACACACGGCTCTTATTAAAACGGCGCTTTCTCACCGGAGTACTTTTCTCCGTCATTCTTAAAGTACCAATACTAATGAAACGGAGGAATCGTAACATTTTTAATGGCAGGGTATCGCGGTACCTTTCAAGTATCGTTACACCGTGCAACACTAACGCACACACACACACACACACACACACACACACACACACACACACACACACACACACACACACACACACACACACACACACACACACACACACACACACACACTGGTTAAAACTGGGTCACTAACACATACTCAGTGTTCAGAGCTGCTGGGTGGAAGTAATGTAAAGCTGAAGAGTGAGCGTGTGTTTGTGTGTGTGTGTCTGTTTGTGTGTGTATATGTGTGTTATAAGTAGATCTCCACTTTCCACAATAATTCATCCAAAAGCAGCTGACTTATAAAATAAAGAAATAAAGGCCAATCATATTCATGTCTGAACAGACTGACTGTCTGCAGTGTCCCTGGCTAATAAACCAATACATTCATACAATAAGGGATTGAGTGACACAGAGTAAAGCAGAGTGACGCAGAGTGACGCAGAGTGACGCAGAGTGACACAGAGTGACGCATAGTGACACAGAGTGACGCAGAGTAACCCTGATTGACGCAGAGTGATACAGAGTGATGCAGAGTGACACAGAGTGACGCATAGTGACCCTGATTGACGCAGAGTGACACAGAGTGACGCAGAGTGACACAGAGTGACGCATAGTGAAGCAGAGTGACGCATAGTGATGCAGAGTGATGCAGAGTGACCCTGATTGACGCAGAGTGATGCAGAGTGACCCTGATTGACGCAGAGTGACCCTGATTGACGCATAGTGACCCTGATTGACACAGAGTGACGCAGAGTGACGCAGAGTGACGCAGAGTGATGCAGAGTGATGCATAGTGACGCAGAGTGACGCAGAGTGACGCAGAGTGATGCAGAGTGACCCTGATTGACGCAGAGTGACGCAGAGTGACGCATAGTGACACAGAGTGACGCAGAGTGATGCATAGTGACGCAGAGTGACGCAGAGTGACGCATAGTGACGCAGAGTGACGCAGAGTGATGCAGAGTGACACAGAGTGACACAGAGTGACCCTGATTGACACAGAGTGATACAGAGTCACGCAGAGTGACACAGAGTGACGCATAGTGACGCAGAGTGACCCTGTTTGACGCAGAGTGATACAGAGTCACGCAGAGTGACACAGAGTGACGCAGAGTGACGCATAGTGACGCAGAGTGATACAGAGTCACGCAGAGTGACGCAGAGTGACACAGAGTGATGCAGAGTGACCCTGTTTGACGCAGAGTGATACAGAGTGACACAGAGTGACGCAGAGTGACACACAGTCACGCAGAGTGACACAGAGTGACGCAGAGTGACACAGAGTGACGCAGAGTGACACAGAGTGACGCAGAGTGATGCATAGTGACCCTGATTGACGCAGAGTGACCCTGATTGACGCAGAGTGATACAGAGTCACGCAGAGTGACACAGAGTGACGCAGAGTGACGCAGAATGACGCAGAGTGACCCTGCTTGACGCAGAGTGATACAGAGTCACGCAGAGTGACACAGAGTGACACAGAGTGACACAGAGTGATACAGAGTCACGTAGAGTGACGCAGAGTGACGCAGAGTGACGCAGAGTGATACAGAGTCACGCAGAGTGATACAGAGACACGCAGAGTGACACAGAGTGACGCATAGTGACGCATAGTGACGCAGAGTGACGCAGAGTGACCCTGTTTGACGCAGAGTGATACAGAGTGACGCAGAGTGATGCAGAGTGACAGAGTGATGCAGAGTGACACAGAGTGACGCAGAGTGACCCTGATTGATGCAGAGTGACCCTGATTGACGCAGAGTGACGCAGAGTGACACAGAGTGACGCAGAGTGACGCATAGTGATGCAGAGTGACGCAGAGTGACCCTGATTGACGCAGAGTGATCCTGATTGACGCAGAGTGATACAGAGTGACACAGAGTGACGCAGAGTCACGCAGAGTCACGCAGAGTAATACAGAGTGACGCAGAGTGACGCAGAGTGACACAGAGTGACGCAGAGTGACGCAGAGTGACATAGTGACGCAGAGTGACCCTGATTGACGCAGAGTGACCCTGATTGACGCAGAGTGATACAGAGTCACGCAGATTGACACAGAGTGACGCAGAGTGACACAGAGTGACCCTGATTGACGCAGAGTGATACAGAGTCACGCAGAGTGACACAGAGTGACACAGAGTGACGCAGAGTCACGCGGAGTGACGCAGAGTGACCCTGATTGACGCAGAGTGATACAGAGTCATGCAGAGTGACGCAGAGTGACGCAGAGTGATGCAGAGTGACCCTGATTGATACAGAGTCACGCAGAGTGACACAGAGTGACGCATAATGACACAGAGTGACGCATAGTGACGCAGAGTGATGCAGAGTGGCGCAGAGTGACACAGAGTGACGCAGAGTGACGCAGAGTGATGCAGAGTGACACAGAGTGACCCTGATTGACACAGAGTGATACAGAGTCATGCAGAGTGACACAGAGTGACGCATAGTGACACAGAGTGACGCATAGTTACACAGAGTGACACAGCGTCACGCAGAGTGAGACAGAGTGACGCATAGTGACGCAGAGTGACCTATAGTGACGCAGAGTGACGCATAGTGACACAGAGTGACGCTGAGTCACGCAGAGTCACGCAGAGTAATACAGAGTGACGCAGAGTGACACAGAGTGACGCAGAGTGATGCAGATTGACACAGAGTGACGCAGAGTGACGCAGAGTGACCCTGATTGACGCAGAGTGACCCTGATTGACGCAGAGCGATACAGAGTCACGCAGAGTGACACAGAGTGACGCAGAGTGAAGCAGAGTGACGCAGAGTGACGCAGAGTGACACAGAGTGATACAGAGTCACACAGAGTGACACAGAGTGACACAGAGTCACGCAGAGTCACGCAGAGTGATGCAGAGTGACGCAGAGTGACCCTGATTGACGCAGAGTGATGCAGAGTGACCCTGATTGACGCAGAGTGACCCTGATTGACGCAGAGTGACACAGAGTGACACAGAGTGACGCAGAGTGATACAGAGTGACACAGAGTGACCCTGATTGACGCAGAGTGATACAGAGTCACGCAGAGTGACCCTGATTGACGCAGAGTGACCCTGATTGACGCAGAGTGACACAGAATAACGCAGAGTGACGCAGAGTGACCCTGATTGACGCAGAGTGATACAGAGTCACGCAGAGTGACACAGAGTGATGCAGAGTGAATTAGAGTGACACAGAGTGACCCTGATTGACGCAGAGTGACGCAGAGTGACGCATAGTGACGCAGAGTGACACAGAGTGATGCAGAGCGATGTAGAGTGACACAGAGTGACGAAGAGTGACGCAGTGTGTGGAATAACTCTGTCACATGGATTTGTTATTTTCCAGCATTTCCAAGATGGACGGCGTGCACAGCAGCACATTGAGGGCTCCTGGAAACAACTGGAGTCTGTGAGTGTTACCTGTACCTGTGAATATAACCCTGCCCACTCTCTCCCGACTCCTCCTAACAACATGGACGAGTTTAGACTCCATCCATTAACACAGTAACAGCACATATCTCATTGTTTACACAGTAATATATGTATGTGTGTTGTTTACCTGTTGTCCAGAGTAAGCGCCGGTTTGAGCGCGACTGTAAGGAAGCGGAGCGAGCTCAACAGGTGTCCGACAGAATCGACCTCGATAACAAGACGGACGGAGAGAAGGTGCCTAAACATAAACGTTAATATAAAATAACAGTGGAGCCAATCGATTAAAATGTCATCGCAACAATAGTCTGTGAATAACTATGGTTTATTATACTAATCTTTCTGTCTGTCTGTCTGTCTGTCTGTCAGCGCTGCTCACTAAAAGTAAGTCCTTTCACACATTTATTTTTTGTAACGATTTAAATTGTTTTTAAAGTATTATCAACTCTCCAAGAGACGCTAAAAGTCTTTCTTGTTTGTGACTTGTTGATGATGTCCATCAGTGGTGTTGGAAAATGGTCTAAAATATTTTTGGTTGGGACAGCAAACAACTACCTTGTGTGTGGTTGTGTTTTCCCACAGCGTAGCTGCTAACGTTGTGTTTGTTTGCATCCGGTGCATTGACCTCCCCGGCTGCTGTAGTTATCTCATGTGTTCAGTCTGCATTGTTGCTAGGTGTTACCTTAGCTTGTTTTGCCATTAACTCGTCTCAGGCTCGTCAGACGGCTCAACAGAAAAAACAAGCTGCAGAGGAATCGAGGAAAGATTATGTGACCAGTCTAAACCAGTTCAACCAGGACCAGCACCAGCACTACCACGCGCTGGTGCCAGTTATATACCAGGTAAACCAGCACTACCACACACTGGTGCCAGTTATATACCAGGTAAACCAGCACTACCACACACTGGTGCCAGTTATATACCAGGTAAACCAGCACTACCACACACTGGTGCCAGTTATATACCAGGTAAACCAGCACTACCATCAATCAATCAATCAATCAATCAAAGTTTATTTATATAGCCCAATATCACAATGTTACATTTGTCTCAGTGGACTTCACAGTTTGTACAGAATATCAGTATGACAATACGACATCCTCTGTCCTTAGACCCTCTGTCCTTAGACCCTATGTCCTTAGACCCTATGTCCTTAGACCCTCTGTCCTTAGACCCTCTGTCCTTAGACCCTATGTCCTTAGACCCTCTGTCCTTAGACCCTCTGTCCTTAGACCCTCTGTCCTTAGACCCTCACATCGTACAAGGAAACACTTCCAGAGAAAACCCACAGTTTAAGGGGAACATGGGAGAAACCTCAGGGAGAGCAACAGAGGAGGGATCCCTCTCCCAGGACGGACAGACGTGCAATAGATGCCGTGTATAAATTGAAAAGATAATACATTTGCAACATAGGTTGTCCAAATGTTTGGAAATGCATGTGTGTATAATAGGAAGATGAATCCACGAGGATATCCATCCAGGACTTATGATCCAGGACCACACACTGGTGCCAGTTATATACCAGGTAAACCAGCACTACCACACACTGGTGCCAGTTATATACCAGGTAAACCAGCACTACTGTGTGTGTGTGTGTGTGCAGCGTATCCAGGACATGGAGGAGCGGCGCATCGAGAGGGTGTGTGAGGCGATGCGCTCCTCAGCCGAGGCGGAGAGGAAGGTACTTCCTGCTTCCGGCCGCAGTCTGGAGGTCATGATGGAGGCAGCGGAGGGCATCCAGCCCCGCATGGTGAGGTCACTTCCTGTGGTGAGGTCACTCCTATTGGCGTCACTGAGGCTGTGCAGGTCAGAACTGTGTGTGTGTGTGTGTGTAGGACGCCCGGCAGGTGGTGGAGGTGTATAAGTCGGGCTTCGACCCCCCAGGTGACGTAGAGCTGGAGGATTACAGTGCCTCCATGAGGCGGAGCATCTCTGAGTCCAGTTACCTTGACAACCGGGGGGAGGGGCAGAGACCAAGCAGGAAGCTGTGGCCCTTTATACGGAAGAACAAGGTACACACACACACACACACACACACACACACACACCACACACACACACACACACACACACACACACACACACACACACACACACAGATACAAACACACACAGGTACACACACACACACACACACACACACACACACACACACACACACACACACACACAGGTATACACAGACACAGTTACACACACATACACACACCACACACACACACACACACACACACACACACACACAGAGAGAGAGAGAGAGAGACACACACACACACACCACACACACACACACACACACACACACACACACACACACACACACACACACACACACACACACACACACACACACACACACACACACACACGGAGAGAGACACACACACACGGAGAGAGACACACACACACACACACACACACACACACACAGGTACACACACCTGACCCCACATCTCTCTCTCTACAGCTGCTCACCCTCCTTTCCTCCCCTCGCCAGCCTCCCCCTCCTCCCCCGACCTCACCTTCACCTGGGGGCGTGGCCAGCAGTCCCCAGTCTCCGCCCACTGCTTCCAGAGAACCAATCACACAGCGGCTCAATTACCTCATGACCTCCGGCTCCAGAACCAGGAAGCAGTGTCTGCGCAGCCTCAAGAGAGGGGTAACACACACACACACACACACACACACACACACACACACACACACACACACACACACACACACACACACACACACACACACACTCAACATTTCAATATAATCTGTGTTTTTAATGTTGTTATCTTTCTTTTATGCTGCTCTCTGATTGGACAGCTGTCACTCAAACTGGTCAGTAGTAAACCGTCTACAGTTTATATGATGGTGATGAAGATGATGATAATGATGATGATGATGATGGTGAATATGATGATGATGAATATGATGATGATGATGGTGATGATGATGGTGAATATGATGATGATGATGGTGAATATGATGATGATGATGATGGTGAATATGATGATGATGGTGAATATGATGATGGTGAATATGATGATGATGATGATGATGATGATGATGATGATGATGACCATGCTGCGAATGGATCTGGCTCTTCCTACATCCAGGACATGGTTAAACCGTACACCCCAGCGCGTGCACTACGCTCTGCATCAGCCAAACGACTCGCTGCACCCTCGCTGCGAGGGGGACCCAAGTTCCCATCGGCGAAAACACGTGGGTTTGCTATCCTGGCTCCAAGATGGTGGAATGAGCTCCCCATTGACATCAGGACGGCAGAAAGCTTACACACCTTCCAGACTGAAAACTCATCTCTTTCGACTCCACTTCCAGCGATAGAACTACTAACGAAGCACTTTTATACTAACAAAGGACTGGCTTATCTAAAGCCAGTTGAGTAGCACTTGAAATGTTTGGCTCTATGAAACCTGATGTACTTTATGATTCTGTTTTCTTCAAGGTTGTGTCTTCCTGGTCGAATGCACTTATTGTAAGTCGCTTTGGATAAAAGCGTCAGCTAAATGCAATGTAATGTAATGATGATGATGGTGATGATGATGATGGTGAATATGATGATGATGATGATGCTGATGATGATGATGATGATGATGGTGATGATGATGGTGGTGGTGATGATGATGGTGAATATGATGATGATGATGATGATGGTGAATATGATGATGATGATGATGGGGGTGAATATGATGATGATGATGATGATGATGATGATGGTGAATATGATGATGATGATGATGATGATGGTGAATATGATGATGATGATGATGGTGAATATGATGATGATGATGATGCTGATGATGATGATGGTGAATATGATGATGATGGTGAATATGATGATGATGATGATGTTGATGATGATGATGGTGAATATGATGATGATGATGATGATGATGATGGTGAATATGATGATGATGCTGATGATGATGATGGTGAATATGATGATGATGATGATGTTGATGATGATGATGGTGATGATGATGGTGAATATGATGATGATGCTGATGATGATGATGGTGAATATGATGATGATGATGATGTTGATGATGATGATGGTGATGATGATGATGATGATGGTGAATATGATGATGATGATGATGATGGTGATGATGGGGGTGAATATGATGATGATGATGATGGGGGTGAATATGATGATGATGATGGTGAATATGATGATGATGATGATGGGGGTGAATATGATGATGATGATGATGATGGTGAATATGATGATGATGATGATGGTGGTGATGATGATGATGATGATGGTGAATATGATGATGATGATGGTGAATATGATGATGATGATGGTGATGATGATGGTGGTGGTGATGATGGTGAATATGATGATGATGATGGTGATGATGATGATGGTGGTGGTGATGATGATGATGGTGTGATGATGATGGTGGTGGTGATGATGATGATGGTGAATATGATGATGATGATGATGATGATGGTGAATATGATGATGATGATGATGATGATGGTGAATATGATGATGATGATGGTGGTGGTGATGATGATGATGATGGTGAATATGATGATGATGATGGTGAATATGATGATGATGATGATGATGATGATGGGATGTTGGTGGTGATGATGGTGGAATATGATGATGATGATGATGATGATGATGGTTTGATGATGATGTGATGGTGTGATGATTATGATGTTGATGATGTGATGTTGGTGGTTGATGTGATTTGATTTGATGATGATGGTTGAATATGATGAATGATGATGGTGATGATGATGGTGGTGGGTTGATGATGATGGGTGGGTAATATGATGATTGAGGATGTTGGTGATGATGATGGGTTTGAGATGATGGTGGTGGTGATGATGATGATGGTGAATATGATGATGATGATGATGATGATGATGGTGAATATGATGATGATGATGATGGGGGTGAATATGATGATGATGATGATGATGATGATGATGATGGTTTTGCAGGGCTCTGGTCCTGCAGACTGCAGTCATCTTCCTCCTGAACAACGAAGAAAGAAGCTTCAGAGCAGGATGAACAACATCAACCAGGAGATCCAGAGAGAGAGGGAGCAGAGGTAACCCCCCCCCCCCCCCCACACACACACGCGCACACACACACACACACACACACATGCACACACACACAATAATAATGTGTTACTCCCTGTGTCAGAGACGCTCTGCTGAAGATGAGGGAGGTGTATGAACGAAGTCCTCAGATGGGAGACGCCGGCAGCCTGGAGCCTAGGCTGGAGGAGGTGAAGCTCAGTCTGCAGAGGCTGGAGGAGGAGCTCCGGAAACACCAGGTACACACACTGAGTACACACTGAGTACACACTGAGTACACACTGAGTACACACTGAGTACAGCCTGGAGCCTAGGCTGGAGGAGGTGAAGCTGAGTCTGCAGAGGCTGGAGGAGGAGCTCCGGAAACACCAGGTACACACACTGAGTACACACTGAGTACACACTGAGTACACACTGAGTACAGCCTGGAGCCTAGGCTGGAGGAGGTGAAGCTGAGTCTGCAGAGGCTGGAGGAGGAGCTCCGGAAACACCAGGTACACACACTGAGTACACACTGAGTACACACTGTTGAGTACACACTGAGTACACACAGAGTACACACTGAGGCTAGGCTGGAGGAGGTGAAGCTCAGTCTGCAGAGGCTGGAGGAGGAGCTCCGGAAACACCAGGTACACACACTGAGTACACACTGAGTACACACTGAGGCTAGGCTGGAGGAGGTGAAGCTGAGTCTGCAGAGGCTGGAGGAGGAACTCCGGAAACACCAGGTACACACATTGAGAACACACTGAGTACACACTGAGTACACACTGTAACACACACTGAGTACACACTGAATACACACTGAGTACACACTGTAACACACACTGAGTACACACTGAATACACACTGAGTACACACTGTAACACACTGTAACACACACTGAGTACACACTGAGTACACACTGAGTACACACTGAATACACACTGAATACACACTGAGTACACACTGAGTACACACTGAATACACACTGAGTACACACACTGAGTACACACTAAGTACACACTGTAACACACACTGAGTACACACTGAATACACACTGAGTACACACTGTAACACACACTGACTACACACTGACTACACACTGACTACACACTCACTACACACTCACTACACACTCACTACACACTCACTACACACTCACTACACACTGACTACACACTGACTACACACTGACTACACACTCACTACACACTGACTACACACTCACTACACACTCACTACACACTCACTACACACTCACTACACACTCACTACACACTGACTACACACTGACTACACACTGACTACACACTGACTACACACAGTACACACTGAGTACACACAGTAACACACTGACTACACACTGAGTATCCAATCCAATCCAATCCACTTTATTTATATAGCACAGTTTAAAAACAGAGGGTTTGCCAAAGTGCTTCACAATGAACATATCATTATAATAAAATATAATATTACACGAATAGATAAAAAGCACAGAATAAATACAAGGCACATAAAGGCTATGGACAGGCAGTAAAAGCATACAAATAGGTATGACACAGCTCAGACTGACTGGTAAGCGAGGGAAAAGAGGTGGGTCTTTAGGCGGGACTTAAAAGCTTCAAGAGTGGGCGACAATTTAACCTGAGGGGGCAGGTCGTTCCAGAGCCTGGGGGCTACCGATGAGCACGCTCGGTCTCCCCTGGTCTTTCTCTTTGTTTTTGGGACTATCAGCCGCAGCTGATCAGCCGACCTCAAAGCCCTTGAGGGGGTGTTCACCTGTAAGAGGTCGGAGATGTACTCTGGGGCCAGCCCATTAAGAGATTTAAAAACAAACAATAACATCTTAAAATGGAATCTAACATGGACAGGAAGCCAGTGGAGGGAAGCCAGTGGAGGGGAGCCAGTGGAGGGAAACCAGTGGAGGGGAGCCAGTGGAGGGAAGCCAGTGGAGGGAAGTCAGTGGAGGGAAGCCAGTGGAGGGAAGCCAGTGGAGGGAAGCCAGTGGAGGGGAGCCAGTGGAGGGAAGCCAGTGGAGGGAAGCCAGTGGAGGGAAGTCAGTGGAGGGAAGCCAGTGGAGGGAAGCCAGTGGAGGGGAGCCAGTGGAGGGAAGCCAGTGGAGGGGAGCCAGTGGAGGGAAGCCAGTGGAGGGGAGCCAGTGGAGGGGAGCCAGTGGAGGGGAGCCAGTGGAGGGAAGCCAGTGGAGGGAAGCCAGTGGAGGGAAGCCAGTGGAGGGAAGCCAGTGGAGGGAAGCCAGTGGAGGGAAGCCAGTGGAGGGGAGCCAGTGGAGGGAAGCCAGTGGAGGGAAGCCAGTGGAGGGAAGCCAGTGGATGGAAGCCAGTGGAGGGGAGCCAGTGGAGGGGAGCCAGTGGAGGGGAGCCAGTGGAGGGGAGCCAGTGGAGGGAAGCCAGTGGAGGGAAGCCAGTGGAGGGAAGCCAGACCTGGTGTGATGTGGTCAAACTTGCGGGTTCCTGTAAGCAGCCGCACCGCAGCGTTTTGTACCAGCTGCAGGCGGGCCAGCGAAGTCTTATTTAGGCTGGCATAAAGTGCATTACAATAATCTAAACGAGTTGAAACAAAGGCATGAATTACACACTCAAAGTTTAAAAAGGATAAAACCGGTTTAATTTTGGACAGGAGCCTCAAGTGATAAAAACTGGATTTAACCACAGAGGTTATCTGTTTATCTAATTTAAAAGCACTGTCGATTTTGACACCCAGATTTGTGACCATTGGTTTTGCAAACTGGAACCCAGGTCAATGGAAGGACATCACCATTTGGTCCAAACACAATTACCTCCGTTTTGCTCTCATTTATATTTAAAAAGTTTAGCGCCATCCAGGCCGTTATGTCATTAAGACAGTCGACCAGGGGCATCAGAGAGCTGGTGTTTTTTCTTAGGGGTAGATATAATTGGGAGTCGTCCGCATAAAGGTGGTAGGAGACGCCATGTTTTCTAAAAATCAGTCCAAGGGGGAGAAGGTATAAGGAAAATAAAATATCCCCCAAAATAGAACCTTGGGGAACTCCACAGGATAAGGGGGCAGAAGAGGATGTAAAGTCACCAAGCCTAACAGAGAAAGATCTCTTGGACAGATAGGACCTGAACCACTCTAAGGCAGCGCCCCTGATACCCACACAGTGCTCTAGACCAGAGACAGGGGAGAAACTAGCAGCAGTGGAAGGTTTCATCATACGACCGTGACGGACAGAAGCACATCATTTAAGACTGAATACACACCGAGTACACACTGAACACACACAGTAACACACTGAATCCACACTGAACACACACAGTAACACACTGAATCCACACTGAACACACACAGTAACACACTGAATCCACACTGAACACACACAGTAACACACTGAATACACACTGAACACACACAGTAACACACTGAATCCACACTGAACACACACAGTAACACACTGAATCCACACTGAACACACACAGTAACACACTGAATACACACTGAACACACACAGTAACACACTGAATACACACAGAATACACACAGTAACACACTGAATACACACTGAATACACACAGTAACACACTGAATCCACACTGAACACACACAGTAACACACTGAATCCACACTGAACACACACAGTAACACACTGAATCCACACTGAACACACACAGTAACACACTGAATCCACACTGAACACACACAGTAACACACTGAATACACACTGAACACACACAGTAACACACTGAATACACTCTGAATACACAGTAACACACTGAATACACACTGAATACACACAGTAACACACTGTAACACACTGAATACACAGGGTACACACACTGAGTACACACTGAATACACACTGCACACACACAGTAACACACTGAATACACACAGTAATATTAACAGTAAAACAATTATATTTATATATACAGTATATATATAAAATATAGACATATTATACATGTTGTATAAGCTGCAGTGTGAAGACAGTGGTTTCTGTGTGTCTCTGCAGGCCTGGTTCTCGGAGGCTGACAGCAGACTGTCTGAGAATGGCAGCCGGAGACAGAGCGGAGGTTGTGGGTCAAATTCCCAGGTGACAACGCCGGGCAGCAGCAGCCTGAAGCAGCTGGACAACCGCAGTCCAGCCAGCAGAGAGAGGTACTGACCATCTGTGGGAGAGAGAGAGGTACTGACCATCTGTGGGAGAGAGAGGTACTGACCATCTGTGGGAGAGAGAGAGGTACTGACCATCTGTGGGAGAGAGAGGTACTGGCCATCTGTGGGAGAGAGAGAGGTACTGACCATCTGTGGGAGAGAGAGAGGTACTGACCATCTGTGGGAGAGAGAGAGGTACTGACCATCTGTGGGAGAGAGAGAGGTACTGACCATCTGTGGGAGAGAGAGAGGTACTGACCATCTGTGGGAGAGAGAGAGGTACTGAACCATCTGTGGGAGAGAGAGAGGTACTGACCATCTGTGGGAGAGAGAGAGGTTAACTGGACCATCTGTGGGGGAGGTAAGAGAGAAGGTACTGACCATCTGTGGGAGAGAGAGAGGTACTGGACCATACTGTGGGGAGAGAGAGAGGTACTGACCATCTGTGGGAGAGAGAGAGGTACTGACCATAGTTGGGAGCGAGGAGAGGTACTGACCATCTGTGGGAGAGAGAGAGGTACTAACCATCTGTGGGAGAGAGAGGTACTGGCCATCTGTGGGAGAGAGAGAGGTACTGACCATATGTGGGAGAGAGAGAGGTACTGACCATCTGTGGGAGAGAGATGTACTGACCATCTGTGGGAGAGAGAGGTACTGACCATCTGTGGGAGAGAGAGGTACTGACCATCTCTGGGAGACAGAGAGGGTACTGACCATCTGTGGGAGAGAGAGAGTTACTGACCATCTGTGGGAGAGAGAGAGGTACTGACCATCTGTGGGAGAGAGAGAGGTACTGACCATCTGTGGGAGAGAGAGGTACTGGCCATCTGTGGGAGAGAGAGAGTTCTATTTCGTCCCTACTGACCGCCAGAGGCGGTGCTTTCAGCACTGGATATGTCCATCGCGCGCATGCGCAGCTCGAGTACCAATACCAACAAAGTCACCTGTGACCCACGTGACACCGGCTATATCAGCCGGTGTCGTCAGAGGATCTGTTCCTTTCATCTTCTCGCTGCGCGAGGGTACCATGGCTACATTTTTGTAGCCTACAGCATTCAGGTTTGAACGTTTGATCTGAGGGATTTCTCTGCAAGCAGCTGGCCGCGTGCAGCTTCGTGACTGACAGTCGGAGCTACGGGTCGTTAACGCGTCCTCCAGGAGCTGTGGCCGGCTGTGCAGAGCCTCGACAGACAGGTTGGTGTCAGCTTGTTGCTGGTGATGGCTGTGTCCCCGCACCCTCTCCCAGCCAAGTTGTCCTGATTGCTGTCTTATTTTTTGTTTGGCTTAGACTTTCTGGTGACGACAGTGTTCCCGCTTCCTCTCCCATAAAGTTGCCCTTATGCTCTTTTGAAAGTTCTGCTTGTGGCGTTGTGCCCGAGCTATCATTAGCATTTGAGTCCCAGCTTTGGCTGTGTCCCTCATTCAATTTAACCCGTTTTTCGTTTAGATGCAGAGAGTAAGGTAAGTACTTTCTATTTCTTAGAAGCTATTATCTGGTCTTAACATTTGTGTTCTGACTTGGTCGCTTGATTGTTAGCAGCAGCCACTTGGCTAACACCTTGCTGTTAAGCTTAACTATTAACTCAGCCGGTGAGGGCAGTGCTCCCACTTCCGGTAACATAGGGTTTGATTGCAGTAGCGCTAGATCGTTGTATTACTGCTCCTAGTACTAGACTCCTAGTACTAGGATGATATGCAGAGAACATCTTCACTGCGGGTGCTGTGTGCTCCGCATGTGCGGTTACTACTGTAACCATGGCCTACGGTTCTATGCGGGCTGTTCTCTTTCTTAGAAGCTAATTATCTGGTCTTAACATTGTGTTCTGACTTGGTTGCTTGATTGTTAGCAGCAGCCGCTTGGCTAACACCTTGCATGTACTGTTAAGCTTCATTATTTAACTCAGCGGTAAACGCATGGTATGGTTGCAGTAGCGCTATATCGTTGTATTTACTGCTCCTAGTACTAGACTCCTAGTACTGGACTCCTAGTACTAGACTCCTAGCACTAGGACGATATGCAGAGAACAATCTTCACTGTGTGATGTGTGCTCTGCATGTGTGGCCATTAAGGAGGATTTCATCCTCCCAATATTATATTATCTAGTGGGCAGCCGTTTGGCTGACACTTTTAGGCACCGACCACAGTTACTACTGTAACTAAGGTTCCAAGCCGTAAGTACTGGCCATAATTACTACTGTGACTACGGTTCCAAGCCGTGCAAGTACTGGCCATAGTCAATACCGTAAACGGCTCTATGCTGTGTAAGTACTGGTCATAGTTACTACTGTAACTACGGTTCCAAGCCATGTAAGTACTGGCCATAGTTACTACTGTAACTACGGTTCCAAGCCGTGCAAGTACTGGCCAGAGTTACTACTGTAACTACGGCTCTATGCTGTGTAAGTTCTGGCCATAGTTACGACTGTAACTACGGTTCTAAGCCGTGTAAGTACTGGCCATAGTTACTACTGTAACTACGGTTATATGCCGTGTGAGCACTGGCCATGGTTACTGCTGTAACTACGGCTCTGTGCTGTTCTCTTCTTTCGAAGCTAGTTATCTGGTCTTAAACATGTGTGTTATTTGACTTGATCTCGCTTGATCGTTAGCAGCAGCTGCTCGGCTAACGTCTTGCGTGTACTGTTAAGCTTCTTTATTTTACCCAACTAGGTGAAGGCAGTGCTCTCGCTCCCGCTCCCTCTACCGGTAATGCGGATGTAGCTACATCCCTTTTTCTGTTCGGTGAGTAGTAGCACCGCTCTACTCTTCCCGTTAAGCAGGTAGCTGGTGAAGGCTGTGTTCCCGCACCCGCTCCCGGTTACGCTGCATCTGGCAGTCGTCACTAACTCAACCAGTGAAGGCAGTGTTCTCGCCCCCGCTCCTGGTAGACGCTGAACTGCCTCGCTTTTCCGTTAAGCAGGTAGTCGGTGAAGGCTGTGTTCCCGCACCCGCTCCCGGTTACGCTGCATCTGGCATTCGTCTCTAACTCAACCAGTGAAGGCAGTGTTCTCGCCCCCGCTCCTGGTAGACGCTGAACTGCCTCGCTTTTCCGTTAAGCAGGTAGTCGGTGAAGGCTGTGTTCCCGCACCCGCTCCCGGTTACGCTGCATCTGGCATTCGTCTCTAACTCAACCAGTGAAGGCAGTGTTCTCGCCCCCGCTCCTGGTAGACGCTGAACTGCCTCGTTTTTTCGTTAAGCAGGTAGCTGGTGAAGGCTGTGTTCCCGCACCCGCTCCCGGTTACGCTGCATCTGGCATTCGTCTCTAACTCAACCAGTGAAGGCAGTGTTCTCGCCCCCGCTCCTGGTAGACGCCAAACTGCCTCGTTTTTCCGTTAAGCAGGTAGTCGGTGAAGGCTGTGTTCCCGCACCCGCTCCCGGTTACGCTGCGTCTGGCAGTCGTCTCTAACTCAACCAGTGAAGGCTGTGTTCCCGCCCCCGCTCCTGGTAGACGCTGAACTGCCGTGTTTATTAATCCAGCCAGGTGAAGGCAGTGCTCTCGCTCCCGCTCCCTCTGCCGGTAACGTGGGTGTAATTACATCCCTCTTTCTGTTCGGCGAGTAGCAGCAACGCTCTACTCTTTCCATTAAGCAGGTAGCTGGTGAAGGCTTTGTTCCCGCACCCGCTCCCGGCTACGCTGCATCTGGCTACCTACGGAATGGCTCATTCATGTAGCGCCTGTATGGCTTTTTTTGAGCCCGAGGACGGCCACGACCGCTGCCCCTCCTGCCTCGGCCGCCTCTGGCGGTCAGTGGGGACGAAATGTGAGCATCTGAGGGAGGTTCTCACGGTAAACGCCTGCATGAGCTGTAGCTGCATGCCTCGGGCGCTCAGAGTGGCTAGAATCACTGAGGTGGAACGTCTGGCAGCAGCCAACAGACACCTCTCCTTGTCACATCCTCCTCCAGATCAATTCGGCCGTTCCCGGCGACTTGAGGGAGCGATGGCTATGTGTGCTCCCCCCAATAGAAGGACTAGAAACAAGCTGTCCTCTAAAGTGGATCGGCTAGCTGCCGATAGGGGCATGATGAAGTCGCCTCTTGGCCCTTCAGCCTGGGCCCGGTGTAGGGGCTGCTAGCCCAGGGGGTTCTACTCGGCGTACTTTCTCGTGAGCAAGAAGGTCGGCGGATTTCGCCCGATCTTGGACCTCAGAGGAATCAACAGATTCCCGAAGGTGCTGCCATTCTATATGCTGACCACTGCATATGCACAGGTGGAGTGGTTCTCAACCGTGGACTTGAGGGATGCCTACTTCCACGTGGGCCGGGCAAGATGGTGCCTTATATTCAGGTCCTCCGGCCCTTGGGCAGACTGGCAGCTGCCTCGGCCGCTGGGCCCTTAGGCCCGCTGTCGTTGCGCCCCATGCAGATGTGGCTGAACAGCCTTCACTTGGACGCCAAGTGGCACAGGCACAGAGAAGTCAGAGTGTCGCAGCATTGCCTCCACTCTCTGTCACGCTGGAGGGGCCTATCTCCTAGTGGGCGTGCCCATGGGCGCCATCCCATCCCGCCAGGAGACCATCATAGGTTCATGTCTCTCATGGGGTGCAGTGCGGCAGGGCAGGACCGTTCAGGGTCAGCGGTCTGCCCAGGAGAGTGCGTGCAAGGTCAACGTGCTAGAGCTTCGGGCTGTGCAGCTTGCACTCACGCACTTCCTACCCCAACTGGGGGGCAAGAATGTGCGTGTTCCTTGGGGACAGCATGTACGTTGTTGCTTAGACAACAGTCCCTTCTAGATAGTGGACGTTCTCACTCCACTCTGAATTTATGTGGCTGCGATTTCTGCCCGACATGTTCGGGTCGACGGCGCCACGGCAGGGTGCCACAGGTCGGTGTGCCTCTTTATGAGAGGGGCTTTACGGCAGCGTCCCCCTAGCACCCCGAGGGCTCCGGCTTGGGACCTGCCTCTGCTGCCGGATGCCCTATCATCTCCTCCCTTCGAGCCCCTGGCCCAGGTGGGGCTTAGGTGGCTGCCCACGAAGGCAGCATTTCTGCTTGCCATAGCCTCAGGGAAGCGAGTCGGGGAGTTGCATGTCCTCTCCATAAACAATACATGCCCGAGGTGGGACTCTCAGGCGTTGCCCTTTGGGCAAATGTGGCATTCCGGCCCGGGGTCCTTCCACAAACCCACTTCAATCAGCCTGCCCAGCTGGCACGCTTTGACATTCAGGAGTACGGCACGTCGAAGTTGCTGTGCCCTGGGGGTGCCCAAAGGGCGTATATCAAGGCTACTGCATGTATACGGCAGTAGGAGCAACTCTTGATCTTGCCCTTGCGGCACTAAAGGAGGTTATGCCCTCTAACCAGTGGCTTCCCCACTGGGTTGTCGATACCATCTCTCAGGCTTACGGGGCCAGTGGCTGCCCCCTGCCATCAGGCTGAGATGCCACTCTACAAGGAGCATCTCAACATCTTGGGCTGCCCTGAGGGTGGTGCCCCTGGAGATCATCTACGCCGCGGCGTCGTGGGTGTCTTCTGGCACATTCTCCAGTTGTCATCAGGTCAATGTCGCCACTCCCCATTCTTTGGGCGTGGTCCTTTTGCCGAGCTCCGCTGTTTCCAGTGGTGAGCAAGGGCTTGGATTATTCATGACATTGTTGGTATAAGTCATCCAGTGCTGAAAGCACCGCCTCTGGCGGTCAGTAGGGACGAAATAGAACGATAGTTACGGCTGTAACTACGGTTCTATGAGTCCCGGAGTTCCCTGTCACTCAGAATTATTGTGTGCTCGCGAGAAGATTCTGGGAACAGATCCTCTGACGACACCGGCTGATATAGCCGGTGTCACGTCGGTCACAGGTGACTTTGTTGGTATTGGTACTCGAGCTGCGCATGCGCGCGATGGACATATCCAGTGCTGAAAGCACCGCCTCTGGTGGTCATCCGGGACTCATAGAACCGTAGTTACAGCCGTAACTATCGGTACTGACCATCTGTGGGAGACAGAGAGGTACTGACCATCTGTGGGAGAGAGAGAGTTACTGACCATCTGTGGGAGAGAGAGAGGTACTGACCATCTGTGGGAGAGAGAGGTACTGGCCATCTGTGGGAGAGAGAGAGGTACTGACCATCTGTGGAAGAGAGAGGTACTGACTATCTGTGGGAGAGAGAGAGTTACTGACCATCTGTGGGAGAGAGAGAGAGATACTGACCATCTGTGGGATAGAGAGAAGTACTGACTATCTGTGGGAGAGAGAGAGGTACTGACCATCTGTGGAAGAGAGAGGTACTGACCATATGTGGGAGAGAGAGAGGTACTGACTATCTGTGGGAGAGAGAGAGGTACTGACCATCTGTGGAAGAGAGAGGTACTGACCATATGTGGGAGAGAGAGAGGTACTGACTATCTGTGGGAGAGAGAGAGGTACTGACCATCTGTGGAAGAGAGAGGTACTGACCATCTGTGGGAGAGAGAGAGGTACTGACTATCTGTGGAAGAGAGAGGTACTGACCATCTGTGGGAGAGAGAGAGGTACTGACTATCTGTGGGAGAGAGAGAGGTACTGACTATCTGTGGGAGAGAGAGGTACTGACCATCTGTGGGAGAGAGAGGTACTGACTATATGTGTTAGAGAGAGGTACTGACCATCTGTGTTAGAGAGAGGTACTGACCATCTGTGGGAGAGAGAGGTACTGACCATCTGTGGGAGAGAGAGGTTGTGATGCCCCAGTGGAGAGGGTGTGGCTGTCCTGCTTTGGCTGCATTGATTGCACTGATTGCAGTAACTCAGGGCACCTGGGTCTGGTGCTCTGCAGCTATTTTAAAGCCTCTCTGCTCCTGTCTGTGCTCTCTCTCTGTTTTCCTGCAGGCACCCGGCTCTGATGAGTATAAACCATGAGTTGACTTGAACAGTTTTGTGCAAATAAACACCTTTACCTACCCGTTGACATGTTGTGTCTCCTTTTTGTTGCGGCCTTTTGAGCCAGGTCGCAACAAATGGGGGCTCGTCCAACGGGTTATTTGTTTAAAAAGTTTGTGTAGTGCTCAGAGCACATGGTGTCATTGAGCAGCTGATTAATTGTTGTGGTCCAGCTGTGTGCTGGCTTGTCGCTGCTATTTGGGGGACACATCATGTCTTTTGGGTTTCAGGAAGCTGTAGTGTTTGACATGTCGTCAAGTTTTGTGTGCTAATCAGAAGGTAAAATGTTGCTGTTTGTTACGCTTTTGTAAAAGAGATTTTCCCCGCTAGGCTTAAGTGGCCTTTCCCCTTGGGTTGCGTCTGTTTTTGTTTTTTTTCATAGTGTTTTTGCGACGTGGTTAGTGTCAGCTGTTTTCGGACAGCTGTCTCGGGGGCACGTTCGCGTGAGTTCTTGGTGTTACCTGCGTGCAGGTCGCTCCATAACTCCGCCGGGTTCCAGTGAGTAATTACCCGCCGCAAGCCACATGAGGACGAGGTGAGATTAGGAAGATTTTGTTTGGGCAGTTAGGGGGAGATTCTCTGTTGGGTTAATCTTAGGCCCATGCGTGGTGGCAGTTTAATACTTGGCTTTCTGATTGGCTATTATGACTTCTTTGTCAGCGTTCGTGGATGCACCCTCAGTGTCTTTCTTAGATGGTTGCCAGAAGGCGCAGTTGGTCGAAATAGCAGAGCACTATGACATTGCTGTTGTGGGGAGCAAGCGGAAACATGACATTAAAACTGTCATTGTGTCATCTTTGTTTGAGCAGGGGGTGTTGCAGAAGAATAAGTCTGGTGCGGCAGGGGTCGTGCCGGTAGTGGTTCAGACAGCTGGTTTGACGTTCGAGCAGCAAAAGGAGCTTTTGGTCATGCAGTTTGATCAGGAGAGATTGCAGTTGGAGTTGAGGTTGGAGCAGGAGAAGTTGCAGTTGGAGTTGAGGTTGGAGCAGGAGAAGTTGGAGCAGGAGAAGTTGCAGTTGAGGTTGGAGCAGGAGAAGTTGCAGTTGGAGCAGGAGAAGTTGGAGCAGGAGAAGTTGCAGTTGGAGTTGAGGTTGGAGCAGGAGAAGTTGCAGTTGGAGCAGGAGAAGTTGCAGTTGGAGCAGGAGAAGTTGGAGCAGGAGCAGTTGGAGCAGGAGAAGTTGGAGCAGGAGAAGTTGGAGCAGGAGAAGTTGCAGTTGGAGTTGAGGTTGGAGCAGGAGAAGTTGCAGTTGGAGTTGAGGTTGGAGCAGGAGAAGTTGCAGTTGGAGTTGAGGTTGGAGCAGGAGAAGTTGCAGTTGGAGATGAGGGGTCAGCAGCTAGAGGTAGAGAAGCGTTTAGAGGTGGAGAATATGCTGGAGGTGGAAAAGATGAAATGTGAGGTGGAACATGCTAGATTACGGCTGATGGGAGAGGGCAAGTTTTCTCCAGGGGAGGTTGGTGGTGATAGGGTCGGCATCAGGTAGTGGCGATATCATTTCTTACTTGCGATTAGTGCCAAAGTTCAATGAGCGTGACCCGGAAATGTTTTTCACTCTATTTGAACGCATAGCAGAGGCAAGAAACTGGTCAGATTCGGACAGAGTGATGTTACTTCAGTGTGTATCACTGGGCGAGCACAGGAAGCCTATTCAGCTGTTTGTGGCGAAAATGCTTTGGACTATGATAGAGTACAATCAGCGGTGTTGAAGTCTTACGAACTGGTTCCTGAAACGTATCGTCAATGGTTCAGAAGTTGGGGTCAAGGGAGATAAGCAGACACATGTGGAGTTTATCCGTGATTTAACTTCTCATTTT
>NW_022991464.1:0-23111 GCF_902827175.1 Gymnodraco acuticeps
TAGAGATTGGACATATTTGTGATAGTCTTCGACGTAGCGCTTCAAGCTCAAGGCTTTGTCCTGGTTGATGTTCTTCCCCAACTTCTGTGGAAACAAAAAAAACACAGGGCTAATCATTTCTGTCGCTTCAAAATGCTAAACGTGTATGCATTTCATCCTTGAACATAATGGTTTGTTTTCCTCGCCATGAACATAATTAGTTCTGGCAGGAGAGCAACGCGCCGGTTCACTATCAAACACTCAAGTTTCTACGTATGAGTACATCTCTTCAGAACTGCAATCAAGTGTACGATAACTGCCGCATCGACAGTCTTTCTCATCAAAGCCACCCACATGTCTTATAACTCCTCTAAAGCTGCTGATGAAAGGAGCAGATGGTTTGTTCTGCGTTTGGTGTCAGCTCCACTGAGTCCTCTGTCAGATCATTTACACCTCCTTCCCTCCAAACGCCACACTGGAGCACGCTGGTCTGCAACACATGCCACACTGACTGGCAGTGTGCAGAAAGTGCCACTTTTGAGGCTCCAATTATAAAACAAATCTCAAAGGTAATGAAGCAATTACGACCTGTTGTTCAAGTCTTGAGGAGTAGGGCCAAAAACAAACCAAAATGGAAAATGCTGTGTTCATGTGTTTCTGTCTAAGGCAGCTTTTCCTATAAAATACATCATTTTTTTATCCTACAATACAAAACTCGAAATCTTGCCAAGTGTATTTGTCTAATATCTAGTCAGAATAGTCTTTACCACCTGATCTAAGACATAGAGCGGTGCAGTGACGAGTCCTAAAAACCCGGAGGTGAGGTCAGCATTTCACCACTTCCTGTTCCCTCGTCTCAGAGCCAATGGGATCTCTCCATAGGGTTTAGGAAACTATCTGGAACTAAGCTCTGTGGTTGAGCACATTGAAGAGACGGATAACGTTTTGTTCTACGATATTAAATCCATCAGCAGTGACCCCACCTTTATAGCATAACGTTAGCATTTTGCTTCTGGACATTAGATTTATGATTCAAAAAGTAGGGTCGACACGTGGAGATTATCCGGCTGAACAAAACGTGCATTTATCAAACAGGTTCGTTTTCCACAGATCTTATCTCGAGCTATTTTCCTAAAACCCTCTGGAGAAATCCCGTTGCTTTTTTGTCGAGGGAACCCGCAGCTCACTTCCGGGTAAATACGTCCTCCCTGCACTGCTCCATAACTTCAGAAGTCACACTGCAGTGAGATATCGGGTCTTGTTTTTAGACCGCATCATCTTGTTCAGTCAAAACATCTTATTTTGAGTCGTATCTCAGATGAAACTTGGAACATCACTAACGTCAGAAAACAGAAACACTTTTGTGCATTCGCGGCTTATATTGTAACAACATTTCCTGATTCTGGTGAAATATAGTTCAACATGTGTTCTCCCAGCTAATTACAAGATCTGCTTTATCGAAATATCCCTTTAAAAAAAATGCACTTGTTCTATTGGCTGATTTTTATACGTAAGTGAAAACATCTTGTTTTTGGAGCAGCATTTTTTCCAGTGTAAATATCTTGGTTTCTTCTTTCCTAAGGTCACGTTGTTCTGTTGTCTGACTCAGTAAGAATCATTTCCTTTTATTTATTTGCATTGAATTTGATATTGCGTTAATCCAAAAGTAACAGAAGGTAATCAGATTGCTTTCACATTGTGATACTAAGATGACTGCTTGCAGGTAACTAGTAATCACTAAACAGGATAATGTCTCGCCCTGAGATGAAGTGTGCCAAAAGGTGCCACTTCTGAGGCTCCAATTAAAACAAATCTCAAAGTACTGACGCAACTACGGCCTGTTGTTCAAGTGGTGAGGTCCAAAAATAAACCAAATTTGAAAATGTATCCTAACACGTACCCAAATGAGGCTTTGTTCCAGTTTCCTTTTGTCAAGGGACGTGCTGAGAAAACACTGTTCTACTAACTCTTTTAATTTGCTGCACCACACAGGATTATTGTATTAAAACCATAGACTGTATATATAGATTAAAACGTGATGTCGTGCAAAACTAATGTATTTTATATCAAGGTTTTTCCAATGTAAAAAAAAGTCAACTTTATTGTCAATCTCAAAATATGTTTGTACACACAGAAAGATCGAAATACTGTTTCCCACAGTCCCGAGGTATAAAAAACTCACACATTAAAATGCAAGAACACTCAATGATTTACAAAAACCCCACAAAATAACAGTTTACTTGAGTAAGCAGGATATATAAAAAAAGATGATGTACAAATGGAAGTGCAAAAATTGTCCATAGCAGCGTGAAAGTATGTTTGAATGTATATGTTTTGTGAAAAAACGAGTGACTTATTCTAATGGGACCATGATCTGTGAGAGGTGAATAACACAATTGCACTAAATATTGATTTCATTGATAGTAATAAAAGGTACAAACTATACAAATAAGGATTTTGGGGTTTCTGACCATTTGGGATGATTAAACATGCACTGGGTCACATTGTATATGACTTTAACTACATCATATACAATGTTGTTTTTAATCTGTAAAGCCCACTGAGATGAACGTGTTTTGTGATATTGGGCTATACAAATAAAGTTTGATTTGATTAACCCAGGAATATTATTGCTGCAACATAAAAAACGAATATGACAGGAGGGTTAAATAAATGATCCAGAGCTACAGGAGTCTCTGTTTCTGTTAAACATCTGAACTTTTGGAAGAACATCCATAACATTCATCTGTTTTTGGTGTGAAAACACTGAGTGTCCTCTTCCAACATGAGAGTCACGTGATAACAAAGGTATCCCAACTGTAGCTGTGAACATGACAGGATGTGTGATTACCTAGAAGAGCATCAGGACTGTTTGAGGCATATGAGAGCTATGTGATTAACATGATGATTCAGCCTCTATGGAGAGAGACATCAAGCATGCTCATTTCTGACGTGGAGCTAATCTGAAGTAAACATTGAATACTGCTTTCTATTCCTCCATCTTGTGACTGTGTAACTCCCTCTCTTGGATATCAGCATGTGAAGGACACTGTTCAGGAACTAGTTGATGCTCTGTATGTGATGACTACTTCCATTCTGGAGAGGATCACAGATACATGGATCCTGAGGTTGAAGCTCAAGACGATGACGAGGGATAATTTCCAACAGTTTGCAACTTACAAATTATCTAATATAGCATATTCCAATTACTTGTATATAGACTCTCCTTACACTAATTCTATTCTATTTTATTTGTATTTACTTGTACTATTTAAACTATTTTATCTGTTGTATTGTGTTGCATTGTTGGAGGAGGCTGTGACCTCAGATTTTCATTATATCTACACTGTAGCTATCTATGCACACATGACAAGAAAAGCCTTGAATCTTGGTTGCTTCTCACCGATGGCGATGTCTGTCCTCCCGATGTGATGCAGGGCTCGAGTCAGCCTGTCTTGGTACGTCTGCTCTCCGTTCTTCAGCAGCCAGTCAGTCAGCGCCGCCCGGCACTTTGCCTCCAGATCTGAGAAACACAAAGCATCTGGCCGTCAGACAGGAAGGTTTCTGACAGATAGACTGCTGCAAGAAGCTCCTGCAGCAGAGGAGGAGCAGAGAGAGAAGTACACATCCTTTACTCAAGTAGAAGTATAGATACTCATGTCTAGAAATACTCTGGTGAAAGTAGAAGTACTTACTAAACTTCTTTACTCAAGTCAAAGTAAAGAAGCTTTGAAATGTACTTCAGTAAAAAGTACCCATAACTAGCAGCTGTTTTAAAGAGTACCTGACCTCCCTTTATATTAATAGAACAATAATGTCATTGTTAGCTAATGAATGTTTTCCATGCTGAACAACGGCAACATGACAACGTTTCCATTGGTCCCTCTTCTTTAGAGAGACCAGGAAATGATGGATACACGGATCGTGTTCAAATCAATAGGCACGCAATGACTCTAAAGAATAATGATCACGCATCAAACACACATTCAGACTAAAGGAACCAGCTGTTTGGAAATGAGAGAAGTAGAAAGTACAGGTATTTGAGTTCAACATGTAAGAAGTAGAAAGTACAGGTATTTGTGTTCAACATGTAAGAAGTAGAAAGTACAGGTATTTGAGTTTCAACATGTAAAGAAGTAGAAAGTACAGGTATTTGTGTTTCAACATGTAAGAAGTAGAAAGTACAGGTATTGTGTTCAACATGTAAGAAGTAGAAAGTACAGGTATTTGGTTCAACATGTAAGAAGTAGAAAGTACAGGTATTTGGGTTTCAACATGTGAGAAGTAGAAAGTACAGGTATTTGAGTTCAACATGTAAGAAGTAGAAAGTACAGGTATTTGAGTTCAACATGTGAGAAGTAGAAGTACAGGTATTTGAGTCAACATGTAAGAAGTAGAAAGTACAGGTATTTTGTGTTCAACATGTAAGAAGTAGAAAGTACAGGTATTTGTGTTCAACATGTAAGAAGTAGAATAGAAGTACAGGTATTGAGTTCAACATGTAAGAAGTAGAAAGTACAGGTATTTGAGTTCAACATGTAAGCAAGTAGAAAAGTACAGGTATTTGGGTTCACATGTAAAGAAAGTAGAAAGTACAGGTATTTGAGTTCAAACATGTAAGAAGTAGAAAGTACAGGTATTTGGGTTCAACATGTGAAGAAAGTAGGAAAGTACAGGTATTTGAGTTCAACATGTACGAAGTAGAAAGTTACAGGTTTTGTGTTCAACATGTAAGAAGTAGAAAGTACAGGTATTTGTGTGTCAACATGTAAGAAGTAGAAAGTACAGGTATTTGTGTTCAACATGTAGAAGTAGAAAGTACAGGTATTTGTGTTCAACATGTAGAAGTAGAAAGTACAGGTATTTGAGTTCAACATGTAAGAAGTAGAAAGTACAGGTATTTGTGTTCAACATGTAGAAGTAGAAAGTACAGGTATTGGGTTCAACAGTAAGAAGTAGAAAAGTACAGGTATTTGAGTTCAACATGGTAAGAAGTCAGAAAGTACAGGTATTTGGTTCAACATGTAGAAGTAGAAAGTACAGGTATTTGTGTTCAACATGTAAGAAGTAGAAAGTACAGGTATTTGTGTTCAACATGTAGAAGTTAGAAAGTACAGGTATTTGTGTTCAACATGTAAGGAAGTAGAAGCATAACGGTATTGTGTTCAACATGTAAGAAAGTAGAAAGTACAGGTATTTGAGTTCAACATGTGAGAAGTAGAAAGTAAATGTAAGAAGTAGAAAGTACAGGTATTTGGGTTCAACATGTAAGAAGTAGAAAGTACAGGTATTTGGGTTCAACATGTAAGAAGTAGAAAGTACAGGTATTTGTGTTCAACATGTAAGAAGTAGAAAATACAGGTATTTGGGTTCAAAATGTAAGAAGTCAAAGTAAAAAGTCAAAGTTTCTCAATGTCGAGGACGCTTGTTTGGTAGTACATGTACCTCCGAGTCACTTGCTTCAGAAGCGAGGCAAGAATCTTCCCTAGCCTCGGAAAACGAAGAATGGTGGAACAGGCTAACAGGTGTGCAGGTGTGCGTCATATGCGAGGCCCCGCCTTAAATGGAGCGCGATTTCCGCCAAATATTTGGAAATTGGTCCGTGCGCAAAGCATTGTGGGGATTTTAAGACCGCGGAGTCTACACATGTGCAGCCTCGAAATTTCTCGCTACGAAGTACGCTGGCCTCGGTAGAATTCCAAGTACGCTGGACATTGGAACAGTCCTTCGGCGGCACTCGATGACCTAGTATACTTGAAATAGTGGCTCTGGAGCAGCCTTCCTCGACATTGAGAAACACCCCCTAAACCCAACAGGAAGTCAGCCATTTTGAATTGTGTGTGTTATTTTTAATGTATTTGGGCTATTTTCAGGCCCCGTAACTCAACACAAACTCCTCCAACAGATTTAACTTAGATAGACTTCACATTTGGTCACTTTTACCATGTGATGAAGACTTTAATGCATCAACAATTATAATATAATAATGTTAAATATACTGTATGGTACTTAAACGTGCCATTTTGCATAATAAGTACTTTTACTTTTGGTTCTTAAAGTATATTTTGATACTCATACTTTGGTACTTTTGCTCACAATTTTGAATGCAGGACTTTTACTTATAACTGGGTATTTTTACACTGTAGTTTTCCTACTTTGGGCACTTCTTGCACCCCTGGTCAATCTCTATCTCCTCCAGTCAGTCTCTACAGTCACAGTATGGTTAATATTCTAGTGCTCTTTCCATTCCTTCCTATAATGCTTATTTAGTAGATGAGGAGGAGTACTGACCCTGAGATGAAGAGGTGTCTCTCTTGGCTCGAGGTTTCAGATCTAGTTGATTATTTTCCGGTGCGAGGCGTTCGAGGTGCTGGAAGATGTTCTCCTCGGGGTGAGACAGGGTCCTCAGAAGATCCTCACACTCTCTAGACGTCAACATCTCCACTAACCTCTGCAGCTGATGGACGCCAATGTCCTCTGCCACTGATAACACATTATAAACAAGTGATATAATAACTCTAGGATCAGTTTAGCCCACAGGACAGAGGCTTGTGTGAACTGTCACAAGAACGCATGACCATCAGTGGGGCTGACACTTCACAACGCTCTGCAGCATGCTTTCAATTAGCAAGTGTGTGGCGTGAAGCTGTCATGTTCATCTGCTCAGAATAGAAACTGAAATATCACAAACAGAGGAATCAGCGTTTCTGTGTGCTGATGCAACAGGACAGGCTCGGGAAGTAATGGATTACAACAGCAAGGGGTAATAAAGGTAACCCCTTACGACCAGGATTACAGTGTCAGTAAAAACCTAAGAATATCATATAGTGTTTGTTATACAGTAAAGGATTAGATGTTATCTCTAGTGAAATCTCACTTTTTTCAGATTCCTGACTGTTTCATTATTTTAACATCTTTTTCAAAATTCTCCAAGATCTCACTTTTGGGAAATAATTCGGATTTAAAAAAAAAAAAATCTGACATTTTTAACCAAATTTCGATTTTGTTCATCAATCCAAATTTCCGACAATTTCCTCCCCAAAAATCCCAAATGTTTCCAAAAAATCTCACTTTTTTCTTATTCCTCACTTTTCTTTCACATAATTCTCACTTTTCTTCATTTTTTTTAAATGTTCATTCTTTTCTTTTCAAATTCAATTATTTTTTTTCAAAATTCTCGCTTTTTCCCTAAAATCTCCCTTATTTCAAATTCCTGACCTTCTACATAATTCTAATTTATTTTGCAAAATTCTCGCGATTACATGTAAAGTCAAAGCAGAGACAGACGCGAATTCTCTCCGACGGCACGCCGTTGATGTGAATGCCGCGGCGCGATTGAAGGGGTCAGCGACTACCGCTCGAGTTCGCATGACGCGTAACCAATCAGCGGTGAGGATCTCCGCCTGCCGTCACTGACGTTGAAAAAGAAAACCAAAACATCAGCCGTTAGCTTGTTAGCACTCAGAGCTCACAGCTCCTCATATCTGTTCAGAAACTAGACAAAAGTTAAACAAGTACAAACCACAGACTGTCTGTGTCATGACGAATACAGTCGCTGGTTTATTTATGTCTGTATAGGCCGTTGTTGTGAGTGTGTACGGTCGGAGCATACTGCGCTAGCTTAGCCAAGTTCCATTTAGAAAACACGCATTTTAAAGGGTTTTTCGCCTGCCGTCTGTCTGCAGACTTGTCAAAGCATTAATTCATGGTTTTTACTAACCGGTATCCGTATGTTGTTACTTCGGCATCATTTTGAAACGTGTATTACAATTAAATCACGGTCAAATATGTTCATTGCGTTGTAGTTGTAGCCCCCTAGCCAGCGCGTCTTGTTTGAATGATGCGAGTAAACACAGCTGACACTGACAGCCACGGTGAAAGTGGATTGTTTAGAGCGAGCACGTCCGGTGTGAACGCACCTTAAATCTCACTTTTTCTAAAAAGTTAATTTCTTCTGTTTTTAATTCAGCAGGTGAACCTATATGTTCCTAAAATAGTGTGCGTGAGCTTAACTGTGTGTATTACACTAAAACTGAGCATTTTCTGTCAGCTCAGATTTCTGCTTTTTTAAACTAGTATGTGCTCATGTGTTTCAGTGTTGGTGTATATGATTCATTTCTGATCCTAAATATTGTTTCTTCTTCTTTTCTAAGGTCACATTGTTCTGTTGTCTTACATTGAACACTTCAGTGAAAAACATATTTTTGATATTTCCTTTTTCTTTTATTTATTTGCATTGGATTTGATATTGAGGTCATCCAAAAGTAACAGAAAGTAATCAGGTTACTTTTACATTGTGATACTCAGATTACAGGTTGCATTATTTGTAAGGTAACTAGTAAACGGATCATTTCTCTCACCTGTGTCCTCGCCCTGAGAGGAACTCAGTTTGAGAAAGACGAAGAAGAGCCAGAGGTCCCAGTCTTTCATTTCAGATGAAGTTTAAAATAAATCCACACTGAACGTAAACAATGAAAGATAATGATGGTGGAGTTTATTTTCAAATATGGATCTAGAATGTGTCTTTTTTTAAAACAGCCAATCACCATGCAAGAGACATTTGTTAACTTCCAGAACATAGTGACATCACTACAGAACACTCACACTCCTATTGCTATCCAACACATTGCACGTGGCTAAAGGGGCGGGACATCTCTAAGCGGTTGACCAATCACAACAGAGCCGGCCAGCTAACCAATCAGAGCAGACTGGGCTCTGGTTTCAGACAGAGGGTGAAAAGAGGTGCTGCAGCACAGGCAGTATGAGAACATTAAAGAGCTTTCTGAACATTAAAGCATGGAGACATGTAGAGACACTACACACTGATAGACACCTGAACATCAGCAGGAGAGGACTCTTTAAAGTAGAGCCACTACATACTGATATACACCTGAACATCAGGAGGAGAGGACTCTTTAAAGTAGAGACACTACACACTGATAGACACCTGAACATCAGCAGGAGAGGACTCTTTAAAGTAGAGCCACTACATACTGATATACACCTGAACATCAGGAGGAGAGGACTCTTTAAAGTAGAGCCACTACATACTGATATACACCTGAACATCAGCAGGAGAGGACTCTTTAAAGTAGAGACACTACATACTGATATACACCTGAACATCAGGAGGAGAGGACTCTTTAAAGTAGAGCCACTACATACTGATATACACCTGAACATCAGCAGGAGAGGACTCTTTAAAGTAGAGACACTACATACTGATATACACCTGAGCATCAGCAGGAGAGGACTCTTTAAAGTAGAGACACTACATACTGATATACACCTGAACATCAGCAGGAGAGGACTCTTTAAAGTAGAGACACTACATACTGATATACACCTGAACATCAGCAGGAGAGGACTCTTTAAAGTAGAGACACTACATACTGATATACACCTGAACATCAGCAGGAGAGGACTCTTTAAAGTAGAGACACTACATACTGATATACACCTGAACATCAGCAGGAGAGGACTCTTTAAAGTAGAGACACTACATACTGATATACACCTGAACATCAGCAGGAGAGGACTCTTTAAAGTAGAGACACTACATACTGATATACACCTGAACATCAGCAGGAGAGGACTCTTTAAAGTAGAGACACTACATACTGATATACACCTGAACATCAGCAGGAGAGGACTCTTTAAAGTAGAGACACTACATACTGATATACACCTGAACATCAGCAGGAGAGGACTCTTTAAAGACAGGTCACAGTAGCATTTATTATTATCATTTAGATGTATTTTTGCAATAGTTTACTTTGCTCCTAAGACTTATACTCAAGTACAATTCTTTATGCAGTATTTGTAATGGAGTATTTGTACATTGCAGTATTAGCTCTTATTAGTAGGATCTGATAGCTTTTTCCACTTTATCAGGAAATGAAGTTTATTTTTTTCTGAGAAACACTAGACTTTCTGTTAAATGTTTTTTTTATTCATAAAGTATTTCTAGTCTTTAAAAGTTCCCTACATTATAACAAAATCACATTAAAACCCAACAACTGCTTATTTAGACTATATACATTTTAAAATGTTCATTCAATGTTAATTAATTGTTCACAAATCTCCACATGCAACGCTCTGTTTTTATTTAATTTAAAATGCTGACAAAGCCTTTATATAGAATCTGTATCATTGCAATGCAAAGTGTAAAACAGAAAACACTTGTAATGTCTTCCTCTATGATGTGCACTTGTTCCGCTTGAGATGCAGAGAGAAAACATTGCTCCAGTGAGGACATGTTTTCAATTGTTATTAAGCTTCATTTGCCAAACAGTAAAGGTTGTGTGTGTGGGCTGAGGCTCAAATTCTCAGTGTTTGCTAATGAACAAATAATAATAATCAAGCTCTGGGGCTGAGCGGCACAGAAAGTCGAGTGTGGGCGGAGGAATGGGTGCCGGTGGTGAAGAAAAAAGAAACTGGGCACGAGGTCAGGGATATTTATTCATATTAGACAGATGCTCAGTACAGTATTGATGAGAATACACAAAATATACAGCAGTTTCCAACATGCACAATGTAACTTTGAAATGCCTTCTGGTTGTGTGAGAGTTGTTTGTGCAGCAGTGTCCCCCATGTCTCTTACACTTCACACCACTGAAATCTGGTTGGATGCAGATACAGACTCCGGTGGAATGAAGGATAGAACACATGGGATAGTCTTGCACAAAAAAGTGTCTGGAAAAACAAGGAAAAAAACAAACACACAGGAGGGCGTGTGGCGCAGTGGATAGAGCCTTGGTGTTGGGATCAGGGGTCACAGGTTCAAACCCCACTGCGGTCAGCATGTCGTTGTGTCCCTGGGCAAGACGCTTCACCCCAAATTGCTCCTGTGGGGATTGTCCCCAGTACTGAATGTATGTAAGTCGCTTTGGATAAAAGCGTCTAACAAGTAATATGTAATACACATAAGTCCCTACAAAGTGAAGATTCTGCTTTCTTTATTGACTTTTCTCAAACAAAACTGGAGAAAATAGAGTCGACGTGGAGAACATGTAAAGAAAACACGGTTAATATGAACAAATAATCTCATTAAATCAGTCCCAGCCTCCCATACCTGCAGACATGGCCTCGATCTGGCCATAAAATCAGAAACAAAGAGACACGATTAAGCAAAAGTGTAAATCAGACATATGTTGTGTGATATTTTCTAAGCATTCATCAGAACCACGTGCTCCTTCAGGAAGACCCTGTGTGATTTAGGAAGAACACCTGTGAGAGAGTTTTTGCTGGAGTTGGATGTCGGCCTCTCCCTTTTTTCTTGCCACATGGGATAGTCTTGCAGAAAAGTCTCTGGGAATGAAGATTCTGTTTCATTTATTGACTTTTTCTCTAACAAAACTGGAGAAAGTGGAGATAATGTAGTGAAAACACGTATATTATAAACACAACATCAGTCCCACCCTCTCATACCTGCACACATGGCCTCAATTTAGAATCAGAAACAAAGAGACACAGGATTATGCAAAGGAATGAATCAGATGTTGTGCCCTGTGAGTTGGAGGGAGTTTTGCAGGAGTTGGATTTCGGCCTCTCCCTTTTTCTTGACTTCAAGTCTTAACGTGCTCTGTGGCTTCAGGCTGAAATCCTGGCGCGTTATCACAGGCCTGAGCTGAGTTTGCTTAGAAAATGCACCCCCCCCCAAAACCCCCGCCACCAGACACCTACTATCTCCCCGCCTCAGAGTCCTGCTCCTGGGGAACACAACACACACCTGAAGCTCTCAGATAGTCACACTTCTCCCTCTTTTATGCACACTTTCTCACTAACTTCTACGGCCCAAAAATCTGCTGAATCCTGACACAAACGCTGCCTAAAAGCATGCAATTCCTCCAGGTCATTTTTTATAAATTAACTCCAGGTAAAGTAGACAAATCTGCTCTGTCTCACCACGCTTTTAAATGCATTACTCACCTAAGTTTCTGCTTTAGTTCCCCTGTGAATAAAAAGCTAATCTAAAGACAAAAAGCTTGCAGGTGTCTTCAGAGGACTGACGCCTCGGTGTCCTGTCTCCTCTCTGGCTTTTTTCTCTACCTGATTCAGGTACTAGTGTTTTAGAAGCCTGTGTCGACCAATCAGATTCGAGCACCTGAGTTAAGCCCCACCCCCTTTTTTTCCAGCCGTAAAAAAACCCCCACCACACCCTGCCATGTGGGATAGAGAAAAAGAAGAAGTAATAAACACAGAAATCAAAGTAAAGGTTTAATAAAATCATCGGTAACACTTTATTTTAAGGTACACATCAACTAGTTGTTCATTAACATGCATATTAGCAGTATATTGGCTCTGTATTAGTCAGTATAAACACGCCTTATTCTACATGACCATATTCTACAAGTACTAGGCCATTAGTTAAGAGTTTGTCCTCAAAAACCCTCTAATTAGTGCTTATTTATTGTAAGTAAGGACGTTGTTGTGCATGAGCTTTGGTTTTAAAGGGGACCTATCATGTAAAATGCACGTTGTGATGTCTTTTCTACATCAAGATGTGTCCCCGGTGTGTCGGGGAACTCACGCAGCGTCAGAAAATAAACCCTCTCTCTTTTCCTCCGTACCCAAATCTCTAAAAACGGGGAACAACGGAGCTGATCCAGATTTGCGTCCGATATGACGTAATATCTGAAATGTGGACCCACGGGCCAATCAGAGACGTTGCTATCAGAAACAATGCCCGACTGTTTTGGACGTAATATGGTCGGTGTTTACATTAGCATCGCTAACACTCAGAGCTAACCTGTACTGGAGAGCATGTGTGTGAAGAAGCAGGAAGTAAAAAGGAACTCACCTTGTGGTATAACCGGCAAGAGAGAAAGCCTTTGAGCTCCAAACTGTTTCAGAGAGAATGCTTGATAATCCATGATATGGCGTTTCATCACGGCAGCATTTAGTTTAGACAGTAGCTGCCGGGTCCCGCATGAGCTCAGACCCCTCCTTTTTTAAAGCTTTATACCCAAATCAGCACTTTAGAAACAGGAAGTGAAATAGAGGGATATGAGGCATGGCTAGAATTATCTGTTTGGTATTTTGAGCAAAACACTTCATAGACATGTTTTTTATATATTTTTTTATATCTGAGACCTATGCTATTGCCTACAAATAGCATGATGGGTGACCTTTAAGGTGCTCAATATGGGCCTAATAACTCTCATAATAACACCTAACAAATATGGTCTATTCTTATGTAACAAGACATGAAACTAAAAGTGTTAATTGCGTCAAAATAACTCAAAATGAGGTTTTTCTAACTCAGAATAAGTTCCCTATTTTAAAGTGAAGTATTGTTCATAACCAATAAGCTAGTAGTTTGACTATAATGTGTAAATGAACAACGGTGAATATGTGTACCCTAATCTAAAGTGTTACCAAATCTTCTTTTATCTTTTATTAACATAACACACATCTTGTAAGGCTTTGATGGAAGAGGGAGAAATGCACTTACAAATGACTGTCATGTAATTCATCTGGTGTTCATTATCTGACGAGCCTCGGCTGTAATGTGCTCATTGCTGTCTTCCTCTCCAGAGTAAAGCACACTCTTCATCAGACTCTCTGAAGCCCTTCAAACCTCTTCATCAACATATTTAAATGATCTTCTTCAAGTGTGAGAAGAAATACAATACAGATCAGTTTTGCTGTTAAAGAGCTGACTTCAATCCACACTGAAATATATCCAGATTACTTTGTTCATTATCAATCAAACTTTATTTATGTAGCATTTTACATACAAAGAAAGGTGACTCAAAGTGCTTCACACGCCAGAAACATAAACAATAACATTTAAGTAAAATTCCATTAAAGAACAAACTGAAAATAAATTAAAATAACATAAACATTTAAATAAAATACAAAACAAAAATAATCAAAATGGAACTAAATTAAGATCAAAATAAATAAAAATAAGAATGCTATCTTCTACACAAAATGAAAATATTAATATTATAAATCTGTGATTCATTTAGATATAGTAAGAGAAATCAGTCCAACTGAATATTGTAGTTTTCAGGCAGGAAACGTAAACATGTTTGATTAAGGAGACAATTGTCTGCTCTGTTCTCGTGCTGTAAACACGTCTCCTCCTTCAGCTTTGAGGGAGAAAAGGGGCGACACCCGACATCCCTCAGTGTGAAAGGCCCCACTTTCTGAAAGGCATTCCTCCCTCTCACAATGGCAGGGTGAGGATTTGTGGGGGGGGGGGGGGGGGGGGGGGGTGCATTCCTGAGCTGCAGCGAGCCTCACCTGACGAGATATTTCTCTGCAGAGCCCCTTCAACTTTAACTGGACTTAAACTCATGCTGTACAATTTTCATTTATATTCAGTTAGCTAACGCAGCTAACCGAGTCATTTCAGATATCCTGACAAACACTTTCAGTTATGAAGCAGACTGACTCTGACACAGAGACAGTTGTTCATGTTGTTCAACGTCACCAAGTGCTCCAGTCCCAGCTGTGTGCGTCACTTTTTAGTGTCCCCTGGTCTCCCAGCTGTGTGCGTCACTCTTTAGTGTCCCCTGGTCTCCCAGCTGTGTGCGTCACTTTTTAGTGTCCCCTGGTCTCCCAGCTGTGTGCGTCACTCTTTAGTGTCCCCTGGTCTCCCAGCTGTGTGCGTCACTCTTTAGTGTCCCCTGGTCTCCCAGCTGTGTGCGTCACTCTTTAGTGTCCCCTGGTTTCCCAGCTGTGTGCGTCACTCTTTAGTGTCCCCTGGTCCCCCAGCTGTGTGCGTCACTTTTTTGTGTCCCCTGGTCTCCCAGCTGTGTGCGTCACTCTTTAGTGTCCCCTGGTTTCCCAGCTGTGTGCGTCACTCTTTAGTGTCCCCTGGTTTCCCAGCTGTGTGCGTCACTTTTTATAAATAGGACACTTCTGCCACTACTGCATTAAGAGCCCCCTCAAACAATACATACATATAGCCATATTCATGCTTATAATATTTATTTTCTCAAAGTGTACACTTCTTAGTACGTGCTATTTTCAGAACATATTAACAAATTATCCTGATGTAAAGTGATGGGGACAGTGGCGGTTCTAGACCAGTGTTACGGGGGCACGGGCCCCTGTTGGCCCCCCCCGTAGAACCGCCCCTGGGAAATGTCCCTATCGTCCCCAGGATAAATGACGCCTATTAGTGATGGGAATGGCGGCTCTTTGAAGGGAGCCGGATCTTATGGCTCCGTTCCTTTCCGAGAGCCGTTCAAAAGAGCCGGTTTTTGTAAGGGGGCGGGGTTAGTAGGTTTATCTGCGAAATAATCACCAGGATAACGATTGACTGTATTGCCAGAAATCTACTTTTACTCACAGAAACATTTAGAACTACATCTCTCAGCCAGCCAAACTACTACTCAAGCAACATGCGTTATGCCATCATCTATGGAACATTTGCATTCAGGAAAGCAAGTTCCCGTAAAGGCGAGTGGATTTATGGCAGGCAGTGAACCAACCATAAAAAGAACGGCTCTCACCAAGTACGACTCGGTTCCCTTCGTTCGTACCAAAGAGCCGTTCAAAATAATCGGATCGTTTGCGAACGTAACATCACTAACGCCTATGCAAACAAGAATGCGGTTTAACCAACTCAAAAAATGCTTAGAAACAGTTTTTTTAAATGTTATTTCAGCAAAGTAACAGAAGAGTAAATGGCAGACATAATGACAGACACTTGAAAATCTATACGGTTACTTTGCTCAAACCTAGAAAAATTAGGCATCAGTTTCCAAAGCCCTTTTTAAAAGATGGCTGAACTTCTGCTTATTTCAAAGTGTGTTAAACGTCATTGGTTCCCTTGTTTAGCTTTAAACTGATGTTCTTTAGAGCTGAAACATATGTCCGTCCCAATGGGGGAAGTTGAAGGTCGGTCACCTTGCATCCAGTTTCTAAAATAACGTCATGTTGGTGTTTAGTGACGGAGAGGTTTGTTGAATGAGGCGGTGCTGTGTTTCAGCGCCATGTTCCCTGAAGGCAGCACGGAGAGAGCGCTGCGTTCAAACACGTCACACATGGGAGGAATGTCAGCCTCCACACATTACTCACATTTGTAGATTCACACCCATGTTGTTGTTGGTGTGAATTACAGATCTCTCTGCTCCACAGATGGATGAAACACTGAGCTACTGTATTTTTAATTTGATCATAGATCTGTGATCGGTAAATTCTCTAGAAATAGAGGCATAACAGTGCATTGCATGTTTTCCCCCCAAAAATAATGAATACCTGAACAATAATCATCTAGAACAGCTTTGTGGTTACCTCCCAAGTCACATTTCAAAATAAAAGCGCTATACACAATATATCCTCCTGGGACCCGAGGAAAAAAAGTATTTTATTTTAAAATGTTACAGTATGTCCACTGTAGAGGACGTCGGGACCATATTAGTTTGAAAAGACAGCCAACATTAACAGATGGACTATGTAACGTATTATGGTTATAGAGTGATATTAATACAATAATACATTCACCTTTATTTAAAACATGAATAAGTAATTGATCTGAACATTGCTGTTTATTTGGTCAATACAAAACTAGCTTGTTTTTGTGAATCTTTCCAGATCTTCAAAGACTTTGTAGTCAATGTAGTGGGAAAGTACCTCATTGACTCCAGTCAGCACGGGCTTAGGGTCATCTTGACTATAGTTTTATGGATGTGGTCTCCATTTGACCATGCTCATAGAAACAAAGCTTGCATTCTCATGTTTCATGGCTCCACTTAAAATAAAAACAACAATAAGACATACGTGCTACTCTTGGCCCACAGAGGGTCTTTCCAGCTCGTCCCTATCTGTCTCTCTGTCTGTGTGCTCATGGAGCCTCCTGCATCTTTCCCCCCCTTCTTCTTGACCCTCTTCTATCCCAGGTGTGAAAGCCTCACCTCTCTCATCATCTAAGAGCTCAACATCTGAATCCCCCTGAACTATCTGGTACGGAAAACGTCTGCTTCAGTTCCGTCTCCTGCAACAATATTGAGTCATAAAGTCCATGAAGACGGTCCTGACGTCCACTAGGATGGACATTTATAAAAGGGCTGTTATTTGAAAACTTGAATTATTTAATTGCTTTCAGAACTAATTCTATAGTTCCTCACATGTTAATAAACAAGAATATATATGATTTTCATGGTAAAAATTACAATTATTCAACAATATTTGACTTCTCCTGCTTCTATACAATTTTGTTTTTCGTATGCCAGCCATTTTGGATGAAAAGAAAGAGGAACTTCCCAGCATGCAATTTTAACCAATGACATATCTCTGGAAAGACCAGGATGTCCTCTGTGCAGCACAGCAGGGATTGAGAGAGTAGCTCAAAAGAGTCAAAGGAGATGCATGTTAACAAAATGTCCACTACATTTTCAATGGGCTGGGTCCCAGGAGGATATAAGATAGTTGAAAGGCGTTAATTTCCCGCAAAATTATAAAATACTTTAATCCAGGATAAAAATACTAGATGCTTTTTTTATTACATTCATACCGTAGCTTAATGCCAAGGTATATTTAAAAAAAAAAATGCTTTAAAATCATTCAAATCAACTCATTGTCACGAACTTGGAAACACAAGGTACAAGACTCAAATGCACGACCTGGGAGACAAAGGTAAAGTATGCGAATAGTACTTTATTCCAAAAGTAGGATGTACAAATAAGGATCGACAGTCTTGACGAGGTGAACAAGGTTTCAAAAAGGGAAAAAGTGAGGAACAACACTTACAAAATACTTCTGGAGCATAAATTAGGCTTGAGACAAAATAACTAGTCGCTGGTACGCTGACTACTGGCATGGAGACAGGGGATATAAGCAAGAGGTAACTGGGCCCAGGTGGAAACAATCAGGGGCGGGGCTGATGAGAGCGAAAACATGAAACATGACTAGACTCAACATTTTTGACGGGACACAACATTCATAGGGTGTTTCTCAATCTCGAGGAAAGCAGCTCCAGAGCCACTATTTCAAGCATGCTCCGTCATCGAGTGCCGCCGAAGGACTGTTCCAATGTCCAGCATGCTTAGAATTCTACCGAGCCCGGCGTACTTCGTTTGAAGAAATGTCGAGGCTGCACATGTGTCTCCGCGGTATTAAAATCCCCACAATGCTTTGCGCACGGACCAATTTACTAAATCTGTGGCGGAAAATGTAAGGCGGGGCCTCTCATATGACGCACACCTGCACACTTGCTAGCTTGGTCCACTCTTCGTTTTCCGAGGCTAGGAAGTATTCTTGCCTCGCTGCCAAGCAAGCGTACTCGAGATTGAGAAACAGCCATAGTCTGTACTACTTGTGCAATTAATAAAAGTAAAACTTAAACTACCAAAAAAAGGTATTTCATAATAAAAGCATCTGCAAAATAATTCAAGGTTGCTACTCCTTGTGACTTTAATACAAAAATAAATAATGTAGTAAGCCTTAATCTGAAATATTCATAGCTTAATAACAAGGTACATTTCAAAATAAAACAGTTGCAACTACTGTTCTACTTGTGCCGTTAAAAAGGTGACTTTAACTCGTTTTAATGTAGATTTAATAACATATACATCAAGCGGCATTAAATGCAAACCTCAGCATGTCAGGCTGGAACACTAATCCAGAACCATGTTCACTAAGGACACACACGTGCACATCCCAGCTGCTTATGGTTTATTCATGCACGGCAGGAAACATTATCATATCATTGCTTAATATTGATGTTGTGCATCTTGTCCGATGCAGAGAACAAACTCTCCCCTTCTTCTGAATAATGAAACAAGCTTTCTGTTAGAGAAATCTCCCTGGTCCCCGGCTTGAGTTTCAATCTCAGGATCCATGTATCTGTGATCCTCTCCAGAATGGAAGGAGTCATCACATACAGAGCATCAACTAGTTCCTGAGCAGTGTCCTTCACATGCTGATATCCAAGAGAGGGAGTTACACAGTCACAAGATGGAGGAATGCCGGTTCTTGTAGGAAATCATACATCCTCCAGTCATGTAAAAAATACAGATTTATTTTCTCAAAATGTTGGCTTTTTTCTGAAAATCTGAAAATTATGACTTTCTCTCAAGATTATGACTTTTTCTCAAAAATCATGACTTTTCCTGAAAATTTGAAAATTATGACTTTTTTTTCTCAAAATCTCAAAATGTTGACTTTCTCCAAAAAATTCGGACTTTCTCTCAAAATTCTGACTTTCTCTCAAAATCTCAATTCAGACTTTTTTTTTTTCGGACTTTCTCTCAAAATTCTGTTTTATTCGAAAAATTCTCAAAAAATTCTGACTTTTTCTCAAAATCTCAAAAATATGACTTTTTCTAAAAATCTCAAAAATATGATTTTTTTTCTCAAACATCAAACAATTCTGACTTTTTCTCCAAAAATATGGCTTTTTCTCAAAAATCTCAAAAATGTGACTTTTTCTGAATACTTTACATTTTTAATAATCCCTGCTCCCCGGCTTGAGCTTCAACCTCAGGATCCATGTATCTGTGATCCTCTCCAGAATGGAAGGAGTCATCACATACAGAGCATCAACTAGTTCCTGAACAGTGTCCTTCACATGCTGATATCCAAGAGAGGGAGTTACACAGTCACAAGATGGAGGAATATAAAGCAGTCTTCAATGTTTACTTCAGATTAGCTCCACGTCAGAAATGAGCATGCTTGTCATATGTCTCTCTCCATAGAGGCTGAATCATCATGTTAATCACATAGCTCTCATCTGCCTCAAACAGTCCTGATGCTCTTCTAGGTAATCACACATCCTGTCATGTTCACAGCTACAGTTGGGATACCTTTGTTATCATGTTACTCTCATGTTGGAAGAGTGCATTCACTATTTTCCCAACACATTTTTTAAATCTCGTTGTGTGCTTCTTGTGATGTGATGTTTGTGTGAGAGGTTGCCGGGTGTCGGCCTGTCTTTAGAGCCCGAGGCCGCCTCCAGGTCCTCTTTCCTCCCCCATCCCCCTGTGACGCCTGCCTCTGTTCTGACTCGCCCCTGCAGGAATGCACCTTCCCTCCCTCTTTAATGCACTTCTGTGTCGGAGCAAATTGACAATAAGGAGTGCCGTCATTTTTGCAGCATAAATATTTCATTCTCCATTTGGAGGCAGATTGCAGAGCGACACCCAGAATACAGATGTGCCGTCTCTCCGTCCCTCTCTGTGATTTGTGAGAGCGCTATACTCAAATCTGCTGCAATGTGATTATTGAGAATCACTGTCATTGTAGAAGAAACCTGAAATGATATTACAGTCTGAGTCCTAATCACATCTCCAGATATTGGCAGCAGCGAGGAGATGCAATTACCAGACGGGCCAATATTTCTGTTTTCTGAAATCACTTTTCAGACGTTGGTTTCTCTTCAGTGTTCATCAGAGGAGATGAAACGCTGAGTGATGAGAGCGAGACGTTTGAGGAAGTTTCAGAGAACTCTTTATTACTAGAGAGCTCCTCTGCAGGTCTTTGCTTCTACCCCACTACAGGTCAGAGGTACATGGTGTACTTCTACTCCTCTACAGATCAGAGGTACATGGTGTACTTTTACTCCACTACATATATTTATACCTTTAGTTACTTCACAGATGTGGATGAATGATGTGAAATATAATCAAGTGTTGAATCAGACTTTAGTTCCACCTGGAGTAAATCCACCAGCTACCCTGCAGTATACAAAGTACTTCAAACTAGCTGCACCTTTACCAGCTTTGAGAACACTTTAATGATCAATCATTATAAAACATATCATATATATTATTCTGAAATGGACCAATCTGCACAACGACTACTTTCACTGTCGCTACTTTCACTATATTTTGATGAGAATACTTTTCTACTTTCACTTGAGGAACATTTTGAATGCAGGACTTTTACTGTGACAGAGTATTCCTACACTCTGGTACTTCTACTTTTACTCAAGCACAAGATCAGAGTACTTCTACTTTTACTTAGTACAAGTTCTGAGTACTTCTACTTTTACTCAAGTACAAGATCTGAGTACTTCTACTTTTACTCAAGCACAAGATCTGAGTACTTCTACTTTTACTCAAGTACAAGATCTGAGTACTTCTACTTTTACTCAAGTACAAGATCTGAGTACTTCTACTTTTACTTAAGTACAAGATCTGAGTACTTCTACTTTTACTTAAGTACAAGTTCTCAGTACTTCTACTTTTACTCAAGTACAAGATCTGAGTACTTCTACTTTTACTCAAGTACAATATCTGAGTACTTCTACTTTTACTCAAGTACAAGATCTAAATACTTCTCCCCCCTCATTTTTTATAGTACATATTACTTTTTGTGTACTATGTGAATCCACAACTATAAAGTAAAAAGTACAACTTCACTCAAGGACTTTACTTATTGAGAGAATTGCCGGATCACTTTTTCTAGACTTGTTGTTGTTGTTGTTGTTCTTATTCGTAACTTTCACTAGATCTGTGTATACTTCTTCCACACTTGATTCAAATGACATTGTTCTCTGGGTTTTGTTGAAAACATTTATGCTCGTGTCAGTGCTCAACAGAATAAGGCCTTCATGCTGTAGGGATTGTGAACTAGTACTGCATTAGTTTTTCAATAATAACTATAAATTGTATTTAGAGCGTCTTTCCCAGGACTCCCTTTAAATCATAAACTATTCTAAGAAAGGGTTAAAACAGAGGACAGAGGCAGAGTAGGCCCAGAACTCTCCTACACCTCCTTCTTCGACCTCACCACATGTCAGAGGTACATCTTGTACAGTTGACTCCATGCTTTGATAAACCCCCCCCCATGTTTTCCAGAGGTTTCCGTGGCAACAGAGATGAGTCTGGACTTGTCGGAATGCCTTTCTGTTTCTCTGTAATCCAGCACTTCTTTAGAAACGGGACGTTCCCTTTCATTATACCTGGTTTGTTGTGAATTAGAGTGTAGGGGCTTCTGTTGGGGGGGGGGGGCATAGTCGAGAGGTCACTATTGACAAAAGGGGAGATGAGCAGCAGCGTTTGATTAGCAGCTGTGTGTCTGTGTGTGTGTGTATATGTGTCTGTGTGTGTGTGTATATGTGTCTGTGTGTGTGTATGTGTCTGTGTGTGTGTGTGTATATGTGTCTGTGTGTGTGTATATGTGTCTGTGTGTATGTGTGTATATGTGTCTGTGTGTATGTATGTGTGTGTCTGTGTGTATATGTGTCTGTGTGTGTGTATGTGTGTGTGTGTGTGTATATGTGTCTGTGTGTGTGTATATGTGTCTGTGTGTGTGTGTATATGTGTCTGTGTGTATGTGTGTATATGTGTCTGTGTGTATGTATGTGTGTGTCTGTGTGTATATGTGTGTGTCTGTGTGTGTATGTGTCTGTGTGTGTATATGTGTGTGTCTGTGTGTGTATGTGTCTGTATATGTGTGTGTCTGTGTGTGTATGTGTCTGTGTGTATGTCTGTGTGTATATGTGTGTGTCTGTATGTGTGTGTGTGTCTGTATATGTGTGTGTCTGTGTGTGTATGTGTCTGTGTGTATGTCTGTGTGTGTATATGTGTGTGTCTGTATGCGTCTGTATATGTGTGTGTCTGTGTGTGTACGTGTCTGTGTGTATGTCTGTGTGTATATGTGTGTGTCTGTGTGTGTATGTGTCTGTATATGTGTGTGTCTGTGTGTGTATGTGTCTGTGTGTATGTCTGTGTGTGTATATGTGTGTGTATGTGTCTGTGTGTGTGTGTATATGTGTGTGTCTGTGTGTGTATATGTGTGTGTCTGTGTGCGTGTGCCTGTGTGTGTGTGTGTGTATGTGTGTGTGTCTATGTGTATGTGTCTATGTGTGTGTGTGTGTGTGTCTGTGTGTGTATATGTGTGTGTCTGTGTATGTGTGTGTGTGTGTGTGTGTATATGTGTGTGTCTCTGTGTCTGTGTGTATGTGTCTGTGTGTCTATGTGTGTGTCTGTGTCTGTGTCTGTGTGTGTGTGTGTGTGTGTGTGTGTGTGTCTGTGTTTATGTGTCTGTGTGTATGTGTCTGTGTGTCTATGTGTGTGTCTGTGTGTGTGTGTGCGTTGAGTAAAACATTTGAACATTGGGTTTTTGGACAGTTACTCTATTTGAATGTAATTAAAGTAAAACATTCTTAATATATTGTTTGGAATATAAACATAAGGGGGAAAAGTTAAAATGGGCAACAAAGGTTAAAA
>NW_022991465.1:0-59030 GCF_902827175.1 Gymnodraco acuticeps
TGATACTTATTTTAATATTTTGATATTGTTTGATGTTGACTGCACTTTCATTAAACCTGTGTGTGTGTGTGTGTGTGTGTGTGGTGTGTGTGTGTGTGTGTGTGTGTGTGTGTGTGTGTGTGTGTGTGTGTGTGTGTGTGTGTGTCTGTGTGTGTGTGTGTGTGTCTGTGTGTGTGTGTCTGTGTGTGTGTCTGTGTGTGTGTGTGTGTCTGTGTGTGTGTTGTAGATCCCCCACGCGTGTGTCCTGGCTGCTCAAAGGACATCTCAGTGATTGAGCACCTCTCCCTCCTAGGCTTGACCTTCTGTCGAGCCACTTCAGGAATGACCCTGGATCAGTGGCTGAAGGTCAACGTCCCGAAGACCACAGGGTGGAGGTTGCAGATAAAGATGGCCTCTGCTACAGCCGGTGTGTTCCCTCCCAGGCGTGAGCGGACCTGCACGCTATGCAGCCAGAGAACGACCCGGGCCACGGGGCATAGCATGCACCGCCCCACGAGGCAGAGTTTCTGCCAGGTTTCTGACCCCCAGAACCGCACAGTGGAGCAGTGGCTCACTGAGTTGAGGGGAGGGAGAACAGAAAAGGAAATGCTGAGGGACCGACAGAGAGTCAACAGGAAGAAGAAGAAGGCCGCAACCCTGAATTCCGAATTTTAATTTGTAAATAAATAAAAAGGTATTTTTAAACTTCAATATCTCTGACTGCTTATTCCTTGCTTTTGACAATGAATGAAGGAGATGTCCTTTTGCCTTTTTAGAAAACTTTATTTTAAATAGTTTGAACAATACATATAAAAACACTGCATTGGAAATACACATAGTACATAAATGAATCAGAATCAGAATACCTTTAGCAGGAAAGAGCCACAGACAGCTTAGTGTTGAATATCTTACATGCTTTAAAAAAGTACTAAGTTATAATATAATAAACAAACAACACAACAATATGCTAAAAAAGTACTAAGTTATAATATAATGAACAATATGCTAAAAAAAAAATTACATAATTTTCAAAAATACAGATCAAAAGCAAATCAAATCCTGTAGCAGTTCTTAGGGTTTAGCATATTACAGTTATTAAAGATGTCATATGTATATAAAGTATATATTGCACATAGTTTGACGGTATTTAACCGCAGCAACTTACACAATTTACAAAATACAAGATACATACCTTGTAACAGTAACAAGGGTTGAGCAGCCAGGTATAAATGACAGTTATTAATGGCATATATATTGATTTAGCAGCCAGGTATAAATGACACAGTTATTAATGGCATATATTTATTGCACATATTGCACAAAGTTGGTTTGTATTTAGCAGCAAGGGGTGTTATAGTCTGTGTTGTGGTGTGTTCCTGTCATATCAAGCATGCAGCCAGCAGATGCAGCCAGCAGGGGGAGTCAGAGAGTATTTGCCGTGGGGGGGATCTGGGTGGTTTGAATTGATCTCAGGTGCTCTGATCTGATTGGCTGACAGGCCCCAGACCCTCAATTGAGCTTTTCTCAACCCAGAAGATCCAAAGGGGTCTTCTTTTGCGCAGGGGCCATGCTAATCTTCTCTGTATCGTACCAATTTTATTATATGTGCTATCGAAGTAACACAATATCTCCCTGCATCTGGGGGGTATTCCCAGGTCTCTGAGCAAGGTCAACTTTGTATTATGGTAGCAGAACACATAGAGTTCAAAGGGAGCAAAACACTGGGTTTACATGGGCCGAAAACTGCAGACAGAAGCTGCGCTAGCATGGTTCGTGGCTCTCGCCTTTGGCTTCTTTGGCATTGAGTCCAAAAAAGACCTCTACTGCTGTGCTGCACTTTGTGCCCCCGATTGGAACCTATGTCTATTTCAAGCCTTATCTGTCTTTAAGGGTTAAATGTGGTTGATGGGCTGCTTTGGCCGGCTCAGAGGCAGGAACCGCCACGCCGTGTCCTTTGTCGTTGCAAGACTGCCCTGCCTCTGACCCGTCCAACTCATACAGATGAAGCACTCCAGATCAGACTCAGATGGGTGTGTCCCAGTCAAAAGCCCAGCGAATGCCAGTGGCTGGGGGTGTTGCCAAATTGCTAGAGGCCGTTGCCCAATTTCCCCATTTGTTCAATTACAGGATTTAACCATGAGATGTCGCTTCATTCCCAAAATACACAAAGACAACTGGGTGTTGATGAACTTAGACTGTTTGCAGCTCTGCAGTTGTGTTTGCTGAATACTGTAGCATGTAATCACTTATTTGTTACTGTATGGTTTTCACAAGCTACTATAATGAAAAAACATCAATATTTTAGATCAAATAAAGTATATAGTTTGCTTTATGCATGTTACGTTCCCTTCTAAATCTAGGGGGGTACAAAGGGAAGTAACCACACACAAGGATGACCAAGCGCGACAAAAAAAGGAGAGAAAACCGATCTCTTAGTAACGCACCAGTCGTTTAATGACCAAAAAGAAACACGGGCTCACCAGCCAATTTGCACAGAATTATACAGCATCGATTATAGCACGGAGCTCCCCTACTATCAAATGGCAACACACAGGTCTGCACACATGCAGCCAGAGGAGGAAAAACGGAGAGCAAACTGCAGTCTTCCTCCGGGCCTATATGGAGGCCCTGATTAGGAATTCGGAGCACCTGGGGAGAGGCTGCACCTGGGGACAATCAGGCTGCACCTGGGGAATCAGAGGGAGAGAGAGAGAAACACACATACACGACCACACAAACACTACGGCACGTAACAATGCAGTATATTTTTTATAATATTGTTGGGGTGTTTTTACACAGTACAGTAGATTGAAGTAAATCAACTTATACATTAAGATAAGATAAGATGGACCTTTATTAATCCCGTGGGGAAATTCAGTAGTTCAAACAGCAACAGGGTGAGAGTGAAAAACAGGACAGCACAGATTCACACAGATTAATAAAATCAAAAATAAGATGAGCGATACAAATAATAATAATGAGAAACTATGAAATAAGAAATGAATAAAACTAAAATGTAATTATCATATCATATATTATAATGTATTGTATTATTAAGTAATATCATACATTAACCCCATTATAGCAGATGCCACATTGAATGGATGAACACATGTATGCATCAATAATTACAACAGAGTATTTCTAAATACAAGTTGTAAAAATACTTATATGTATTTAATATTAACCCTTTAGAGTCGACCGTCACGCCGGCGTGATCAGATCACATGACCTGTTCAAGCCGGTGCCACATAAAAACAACAGTCCGGACAACATTGCCGTGTGTTTCTGTCGAAAGTACTGGCTTGAAACTATATCCCAGTCTTTGTTTCATGCAAAAAGACCCAATAAACACGGACATACGATGATATAAAGTTAATACAGATATATTTCAGAAGTATGAATAATGGAAGCACATATTTTAATATCTTCGCCGTATTTTATCATTTTACGAAACGGAAAATACTGGAAACTGTAGATTCTGCTCAAGAGGATGTATATGTGTATTTCTGTCGAAAGTACTGGCTTGAAACTATATGCCAGTCTTTGTTTCATGCAAAAAGACCCAATAAACACGGACATACGATGATATAAAGTTAATACAGATATATTTCAGAAGTATGAATAATGGAAGCACGTTTTAATATCTTCGCCGTATTTTATCATTTGACGAAACGGAAAATACTGGAAACTGTAGATTCTGCTCAACAGGATGTATATGTGTATTTCTGTTGAAAGTACTGGCTTGAAACTATATGCCAGTCTTTGTTTCATGCAAAAATACCCAATAAACACGGACATACGATGATATAAAGTTAATACAGATATATTTCAGAAGTATGAATAATGGAAGCACATATTTTAATATCTTCACCGTATTTTATCATTTTACGAAACGGAAAATACTGGAAACTGTAGATTCTGCTCAAGAGGATGTATATGTGTATTTCTGTCGAAAGTACTGGCTTGAAACTATATGCCAGTCTTTGTTTCATGCAAAAAGACCCAATAAACACGGACATACGATGATATAGTTAATACAGATATATTTCAGAAGTATGAATAATGGAAGCACATATTTTAATATCTTCGCCGTATTTGATCATTTTACGAAATAAAAAATACTGGAAACTGTAGATTCTGCTCAACAGGATGTATTTACCAGGGAGGGGGTGAGGTAATCAGGTAAACGGAGTGATACGAAACGAGACTAAGAGGGACGGCGGGAGACTGCGATTGAAGTAAAGTGACGGACAAACATTGAGAATTTAGATATAGTTAGATAGATTTAGAGTTTTGAAGATTCAACTATGATGAAGAGAACTCTGAACGTGAGTCAAGCTTTAAGCTTGTTTTTTGGCATGGAGGAGGAGGAATCTGTGATGTTGCCCTCTGTGTCGTATTGACAGAAACCGCTTTGAAGCGTGGTACAGATGAAGACAGAAAATACGAATTTTTGTACATAATGTGTATATATATATATTCGTATTATATTTATAATAACACTTTTGCCTTATCAGAATGAAATCCCATGCTACCTCAATCAAACTTTCACATTATCAGTGACATCCCATGTATATATTTCCAGCTTTTAAATGGTTTGGTTGTGTATGTTTGTGTTACATATGAAAAATAATATCATTTTCAAAATCTGTTTTTACGTTGGTTTTTTAAAAAAAATTGGGTCCAAAATGTTCATATAGTATAAGATCACTGCTCTAAACAAAGTCAAAAATCCTACAGGGGAGAGCTGGGGAATGTGACCCTTGGGAGAATTCCTCCACACATTCCGATGGCCAATTCGTTTTAAACAAAGAGTTCGCAACACAGGACAGCATAGGCAACATGGGGGGTGGGGGCTGGTGAACGGTCTGGTCAATGTTTGTAAACACAATCCCCAGGATGTGTCCTAATCAAACCAAAAGAGAAAATGCAGATATCATTCTCTCTCTCGACTCGCTGGTATCTCGAGCTGAGCGCTCATTGGTGTTCATACTGCTAACAGGCTGGGCTGCTGTGTATATCTAGTGTATTCATACTGTACCCCTCCTCACTGATTCATCATTCAACCATTTACACCTCCCTTTTTTCCCGTCAAGAGGTTGAAAAAGATTGAGTCCTATGTTTCCAATTGGTTCCCAAATCTGAACATTGACCAGTGGCATAAGATCAGGAGCCGGGTAAATGAGAGACTGAGGAGCCCCCGAAAAACAGATCCCGAAATAGCTCGTCCTGGTTTCCGCAGCAGATAGGCCTACATTATGGTGTCTGTTGTCAGTTACTTTAAATAAAACGTTGAAAACTGAACTTGAAAATTGTTTCCTCTTTTTATTTTATTTATCATTTTCGGGACGGGGAGACGTGTGTGATTACAAATTAATTTTCAGAAATGTAAAGTGATCTAACCAAGTTATATTCATATTCTTGACGGGAAGAGCAGTGTAAATGAGTGGCCATATGCATTTGAAAAGCAATATAAATCACACAGTTATTATACAATAGGCTATAAAAGCACCATCGATAACCATTACCTTTATCCAATTCCAACTTTGGACGGGAAAAAAGGAAGGTGTACATGGTTGGGCTATACTGTAGGCCTACTGTATACATACAAAGGCCATTCAAGCTAGAGTTCTTCTGGAAATGTTCACATCTGGCACCTTCAAGTTAAACAATACTACAGTAAACAATTAACACAGTAGGCCTACATGATGTGGATTAAACCACATTTATTTCGTTAAAAATAAACGAAATATGATTTTGTTTGAATGATTAAATGTCATCAGGCACCTTCAAGTTAAACAATCAGGTGCACACTTTAATGTGCCGCCACCTCCGGACTCGGCTTGACTCGGTTTAAAGAATGCACAAATGTGTTTAATCGTTTATGTCAGATATGTACTAAGTAGCCTAAATACATTTGTTCCTGCTCAAGATTAGATTCAACTTTATTGTTATTGCACATATTGCAGGTGCTGAGACAACGAAATGCAGTTTAGCTTCTAACCAGGGGTGCAACAAGCAGCGAAAAGTAATGTGCACAATACTACAGTAAACAATTAACACAATAAATTATGTGGATTAAACCACATTATATGATTATGATAAAATATGATTTTGTTTGAATGATTAAATGTAGGGTGAATTGCCCTAATGTGGGACATTTTTGCATTTCAGACTTCGGGAATATATTGCGATATGAAGCCGATACAATAAATCAAAATCCAGTAGGCTACCATTCCGAAATCCCCAGTAATATTAGACACTAATAATACAGTAAACTATTAACACTGTACATATTATTGTTTGCCCGTGGGATTAGGATGATCGGTCGTGAGACCCGTGCTGCATTTTCCTCCGGTCGGATATGATATAAAAACAAAGCGATTATTTTTGTTGTTGTAAACTCACGTGGATTAAATTTAGTGCATTCATTTCAACTCGTGAACATATGATAGCCTACATTAAATGATCGTGAGGCTGATGATTGAAAATCGTTTGTTTGAGCCTGGATGCATTTCCTGATCTAAAAACATAGCGATGGTTTTGTACTTACGCCAACGTGAATTAAACATTATTTTGTTTAATAAAAACATGGGGATGTTTAGTAAATGATTACATTTCTCTTATTTAGCACAGAATACGATCCTATCCGTGACATATGGATCGTAACAAATATCCGCTATATCAGATACCTGTAAATCAGCTGTTTATTTCACATGAGTTCCAGTGTGGCAGCTTTTCACGGCTCCCCCTGGTGGATCCATGATCCATTGCAGCTGGTTTCATTATAATTAAATGTATTTATCAAGGGGGCGTTTCAAGTCCTGCGGGGGGGTTTTCCTTTTCAGCAGGGGCCCACCCCGTGCCGATCACAGACCCGCACGGGTAGGCGTCTATAATGGAGCGCTTCATCTGTAGCTGTGCGTTTTTGCTTTCAGCATTCAGGAGGATATCAGACGAGTAAGCAGGAGAAATGCATTCGCTGCCATGCATCAGGACTGAGTGAGCCGAAAAGGGCTTCTGCACTCTTGTATATATAGGTGTGGGAGGAGCTTATTTGTCTGTGAGTTTCGTGAAGCTACCGTATGTTCCCGTAAGCAGGTAAATTGCCATGTATTTTCTTAATCCTATGTTGGACCTTTGTAACCCCAATAAAATATTCATTCCAAATTGTTATGTTCTTATTTATTTACAATTCACGTGTTCGCTTAATTAATTTCAAGTGGGCCGCCATTTTAGTTTTAAGGCATGAGGAGGAGTAAGCACGTGGGCGTCCATTTTAGGTTACGAGCTGGAAAGGGTTTGACGGTTAGGATTCTAATTAGAATGATGGGGAGAGAGTATCAGGCAGTGAATTATAAGGGGCCACCAGAGAGAGCGAACCTGCCACAGAAATGAGAACATGGGGCACTCGCTGAGTCAGGGAAGAAAGGGTTTGAATCCTGCTGCCAAGACGGCTACAGGACTGAATGCACTGGCCATCCTTGCTCTCCACCGAGGCAGATCCAACTCCCACCTTAGACCCCAAGAAAAATGAAATGACGTTGAGTGATAGCCATCATAGTAGTGTTTTTACTATCACTCACATATAACAATTCTAATACACATCTTCAGTAGTAATCCCAGGAGTCTGATTGTTTCGGCTTATTATAACTAAACAATCTCCCCCCCAGGATAGCCCTGCAAGGTGATCAAATCCAAGCAGTGTGTATTATAGGAACATGTAGCTGTGCGTGTGAGTTTTCAGCATTCAGGAGGATATGAAGCTATACGCGTGAGCAAGAGAGCTGCATTCACTGCGGTGCATCAGGACAGAGTGAGCCGGACAGGGTTTTCCACACGCTGTTTATATAGAGGTGTAGGAGGGGCTTATTTCCCATGTATGTTTCGTGAAGCCTCCGTATGTCACGGTGAGCAGGTGAGTATCCATAGTTTTTTCTTAATCCTGTTTTTGACCTTTGTGACCCCAATAAAATGTTCATTCCAAATTGTTATGTTGTCTCTGTATTTATTTACAATTCACGTGTTCTCTAAAGTGGGCCTCCATTTAATTATTTCAGGCATGAAGAGGAGTACTGTTCTAAACAGTTTAAAAGTGGTAATATGTGTACATGAATCTGCCTGCTTTTTTTATACTTCTCTTCACTTTTGTTTTCATACATGATCTCTTGGGCTGAAATTGTTCATTGAAAATATAGTGGGTGGTTTTTCTTTCATATTATGAAATATTACATTCAATATTTCATCGTTGCTGCTTGAATGAACTTAATACATCTGGAATTGCAATTTTTCCTATTATACTTGTGGAGTAGTTGCATACATATTTACCTTGGAGCATTTTAACAAACCAATAAGTGAACACGGCAACTAGTGCCACACAAGGACGTGTCCCACTTGTTATACTCAGTAAAGCATAGCCAGCTTAAAGATCACCAGATTGATTCATGTTCTGCTGTAATTACTTGATTATTTTATTATTTAATTTGACATCTTTAATTTACTTTAATTTATAATGTTCAACTTGCCATGGCTAGATCTATACTATGCCTTCCCTTATTTTATTTCATTTTTTCTTGATGGGGCTTGGTTTTAGGTCTTATTTGCTTACATTTTGCCATTTTTTTTTACAGGACAAAGATGAAGGCGCCATCAAGGACACGACTGTGGGGATTTATGTTCTTAAAGATGATTCCACTGATGAACCGAAGGACATCGGGATCGTTCTAGAAGGCGTCAAAGTCTTGACAAATCTGGATAATGTAGCATTAGCTTTTGTAATGCTGTTCGGACTAATATATAGTTCGGAGAATATCAGCTACCCTGCTGACCTCCGCTACACCTTTGAAGTAGTCCAAAGCATTATAATGGAACTGGACTGCGGTAAGCTCTCAAACAATGCAACTGCTCTGAAAAACAGGCTCCTTCAGTGAAATGGTTCAGAGACTGCTGCATGCAAGGAACCCCAAACAATTGAATCTGTTCTTTTTTCTCTGTTATGTTTTAGGATTTGTTGTTGTATGCTTCGTTACAACTTGTGTTTTTAACCTGAGACCATTTTAAAGACCATTGCTGTCTTTAGTGTTTGAGACTCTATTATAAGAAACCTGTCAATCCTGCATGTGTCTGAAATCTTTTATCTAACATCCCCCCTTGCTGAGAATTTAAGGAACTGTGCAACTGTTCAGCCTGTTCACTCTTATTGTTCCTTCATATATTTATTTTAGACTGATGCCACCACAGGTCATTTTATGTCACAAATGTTCAGGTTAAAGCATAGTTCCATGCTTTAATTATTCAATGTTCCATGCTGCAGTGTTTTTCTATATTGCCTGTGCTGTAGCACCTCTTTTAATTGTTTAAAAATATATTTTATAAATTCTATTGTTACTGTGAAAAGGGTAAATTAAACCACATAACTAGTTTGAATGTACCGAAGTGTGTGTATAGTGGTATTCTTGTTGCTTATTTAAAGCTCAATAAAGTGTTTTGATACAGAACTGCTTGATTTTGTATTTGCCTCCATTGGAATGTGTGCAATGTATTTGAATGAGAGAGAGCAAATCATATTTGAAATTGCTTTAAACACGCATAATACCTTTTAATAATATTAGCATGAAAAATGAAAGTAACATTTACAGGTCAAAATCTAGCAACCAGAATATGATGAAATAGCTTAAAGCATACACAATATATTTGAATAATAGCATGAAAAAATCATGTTAGAATTACAGGTCAAAATTAAATAAACAGAACGTGATGAAATTGCTTTAACATTTCTCAATAAAATGGGATTGCAGTAGCTGAAAAATATCATGTTGAATCAACATGATTATTTCTAGCGGTCTGATGTGAATAGTATATGATGGTTTGACAAGCAAAAATGTGTCCGTTTTACACATTCTCATGGTGTGGGACCAATGTACACATTCAAATCGAGTAAATCCAAAGAAAGGTCCCCGGCAGTAGGATCCAAGCCTCTTATTCCCTAACGCAGCCAGTGCCCCATGTTCTCATTTCTGGGGTAGGTAGGCTCTCTCTGATGGCCCCTCAGGGGTCGCAGCCTGATACTCTCTTGCCCTCAATCGAACGCTAATCCTAACCGCCCCCTTTTCCAGGCCATAACCTAAAATGGACGCCCACGTGCTTACTCCTCTTCATGCCTGAAATAATTAAATGGAGGCCCACTTTAGAGAACACGTGAATTGTAAATAAATACAGAGACAACAATTTGGAATGAACATTTTATTGGGGTCACAAAGGTCAAAAACAGGATTAGGAAAAAACGATGGATAATCACCTGCTCACCGTGACATACGGAGGCTTCACGAAAGTTACATGGGAAATAAGCCCCTCCTACACCTCTATATAATCAGCGTGTGGAAACCCTTTCTGGCTCACTCTGTCCTGAAGCAGCGCAGTGAATGCATCGCTCGTGCTCACGCGTACAGCTGCATATCCTCCTGAATGCTGAAAACTCACACGCACAGCTACATGTTCCTATAATACACACTGCTTGGATTTGATCACCTTGCAGGGCTATCCTGGGGGGGAAATTGTTTAGTTATAATAAGCCGAAACAATCAGACTCCTGGGTTTACGACTGAAGATGTGTATTAGAATTGTTATATGTGAGTGATAGTAAAAACACTACTATGATAGCTATCACTCAACGTCATTTCATTTTTCTTGGGGTCTAAGGTGGGAGTTGAACAAATGTTCAATAAAAATGCAATAGGAACTTGATGAACAAAAGAATACTGATACATTCCAAAAGTATGTTTTTACGGTTATAAACGACCTATATCAGAAAATATATAATATAACAGTAACATTAACTTAGCCTTTGTCAAAACAGCAATCGAAGAAAGAAATATGTTTTTTATAAAAGTTTTACATTTGATAGATTTTTGTGTTTTTTTTATTTGCATTGAACTGGTCCTTAACTTGGACACATCAAGAAACCATAGCATACAAATGAATATGTGAGGTTATGTATTGTATGTTTTTGAATAAGCATATGTTTAAAGGTCCCATGTCATGCTTTTCCGGTTATTACCCGTCCCCTTGTGTGTTATGAAGGTTTTTATGCATGTAAACGGTGTGCAGAGTCAAAACCCTCAAAGTACACCATGTAGCGATACCTCCCCAAAACGCCTCGTTGGAGATACGTCATTGTGCATTTGATTCTTCCGGGTACGCATGATGTCATCCGTACCCGGAACGAAATGGACCAATCTGTGGAGCCGTTACGTTAAGCCCCCGCTGATTGGTCCAAATTGACCAATCCACGGACTTCCTCACACACTCAGTGCAGGCAGCTCTGCTGATTTCTCTTCCCTGGCTGCAGGCTGATAACAGACAGTTGGGATCGCGGCGAAATTCTCTCTGCAGACCCATTCTCACAGCGTGTATCAACCTTTTGCTTACTCAATATCAAGCCACACTTATTGTTTTTACTTCGGCTGTGACTTTGTGTGTGCTCAGGATGAGTTTGGCTGTGTTTCGCCGTTTTGCTTTTCTATAGGTTAGATAGACACGAGCATGATTTATACTATAATGTTTAATCATGTTTTATGCCGTTTGCCAAGTGTGACGGAGCGGATCACAGAGTGACTGACTCCGCCACTGACAGCTGCAGCGGCGACGCACACACACTAGGGGTGTAACATTATACGTACCCGTACCGCCCTTCGGTTCGGTACACATGTGTCCCGAAGTGTACCGAACGAATATAACGTTAAACGTAAAAAATGTAGAACGCAAACAACTTTTTGGAAGTAATCTCAGGTGCTGCGTCGCAGCATTCAAAGTAATTTGCTCACATTGGGTTCAACGTGTTATAGAGCGACCAAGTCATTTCATTGGACGAGAGGCATACTGTAGAGCTGGTCACAGCGCTGTTAGTGCCAACAGATCTGCCCTTTGTTGTGAGTCTTGAGGTTTTTACAACCCAACTCGGCTCCGCGTGTCGTTTTGGCGAGTCCTGCTTAAAATCATAACAGGAAGGAAATCAGAAAACACCAGGATACCAGTTAAACAATAATCTGTTTTAATTATAAAAGGTAATAATGCAATGCAATATAATACATTACAATACAATATAATATACTGTAATGTAAGGAGTACTCCTGCCCTTGTTCGCGTGCTGCTTAGATCCTTCGGTCTTTGCAGCCAGAGAAGAGAGAGCGAACCCAAGGCCGAACAGGCTTTCATACCAAAACAAACAGGAGGGTTTGGGTCAGCTGGTCATCTTTTCAGGTTATCTCATTGGGAGATGCAAAAGATGCTGTGTCACAGCGAATCAGCGCGTGCCAGCAGAGAACCAAACAGGCTCAGTTTGCAGCAAAACACATCTTATCATGTAGCTTATCACACAAGTCATATGTTTTTCTTTATGAAAGCCATACTTGTTGGGAATTTAACAGTCATCATCTCATGACCTCCTCAGGACCAGCCAACCAACAAAGCTTAACTGTCCTCATATCCCCAGGCCCTCTCTGAACTTCCATCCACCCGAAGTCAGCTTACCCAGAATCAGAAGGACCATTGTCTCTCTTAACTGTGTGACTCAATTCTCAAGGCCTGCAGGATGCGCATCATTAACTTAAGAAGAATGTAACCATTATATCTGGGGAAAATGTCCCTCGCAGTTCTCTTGTTAATTTGCAAAGCCTATTAATGGTTAACCAAGAAAAACACTCAAAAGGGTAATCTTTTCACTCAAAACAGAACTCACAAGTAATTCTGCATTTTACCTTCTCAAAAATAGCCTAAAAACACCCTTTTGATAAAAGGGTAAAAGTGGAAGAAAAAGACTATTGCGCTAATCTACTTTTAAGAAAAAGGGAACATTGTTTCAGGAATCTATAAAAAACCTCTCTATATTTAAGAGGAAAAATGTACTTTGTTCCTTCAACTATTAACACACAGGAATGTATAAACCCAGACATATATTAGGGATAACATGATGCAATACACCTCTTTTATATATGGGTGACATTAAAATGAATATACCAAAAATATGCTGCATCACATTTTCTGCATAATACTTTACATCAATTTCCACACCTTTCGGCAAGCAATGTGGACAAGTTCATTTTTCTTTAAAAAAACATTAAAATACAATGACAAGCAAGTCCTAATGTCAAACTGGCTGCTTAGGTACTAGTACAGTTCAAATACAGATTATTTCAGTTCATCGACATGCTGCACCTTAATGTTTATTTGATTATATTTTGTATTTATTTGAGTGAATATTCACAGTTTAATAATAATTAAAAAATCCAAGAATAATAGTTTATGTTTTGTGAGTACTAGTACAGCACAGTTCAAATACAGATTATTTCAGTTCATCGACATGCTGCACCTTAATGTTTATTTTATTATATTTTGTATTTATATTGAGCTGATCGACAGCTGGAATGCAAACCACCAAATAAAAATAAATAATTCAGATACAGTCGTCATGAGGGATTCACCGATCATTTCTTACAGTTTCTTATCGAGGGGGGGATCTCCTGACCCCGGTACAAACACACTGGGTGTGTCCTTGGTAGGACATGTCCTTCAGAGTCAGGTCCTTCACAGGCTAGGCAAGAATCCTTCCTAGCATCGGAGAACGAAGAATGGAACAGGCCCCGCCTTAAATTGAGCGCTATTTGTTTGAAGACTCAAAACTGATTTGCGAAGATGGTCACGTTTGTGATGTTATCTTGTATCCAAACATTTGGACTACCTATGTTGCAAATATATTATCTTTTCAATTTACACACAGCATCTATTGCACGTCTGTCCGTCCTGGGAGAGGGATCCCTCCTCTGTTGCTCTCCCTGAGGTTTCTCCCATTTTTCCCTTTAAACTGTGGGTTTTCTCCGGAAGTTTTTCCTTGTACGATGTGAGGGTCTAAGGACAGAGGGTCAAAGGACAGAGGGTCTAAGGACAGAGGGTCAAAGGACAGAGGGTCTAAGAACAGAGGGTCAAAGGACAGAGGGTCTAAGGACAGAGGGTCTGAGGACAGAGGGTGTCGTATTGTCATACTGATATTCTGTACACACTGTGAAGTCCACTGAGACAAATGTAACATTTCTGATATTGGGATATATAAATAAACATTGATTGATTTGTTGAGAATAGGGGTGCAACAACTAATCCACTATATCGATTAAAATCGATTACCAAATTAGTTGCCAACTAATTCAGTCGTCGATTAGTTGGTGACGTCATCACGTGTGTTTTACGCGCCGTTAAGCTCCAACGTTATCGGTCTTTTTATCGGTACTGGAGACATTTAAAAAATATATGTCATGTATTATTGCTACAAAAACATATCAGTCTTAGTGTCGCCAACTCGTTTCTAATATGCAAAAAGACAAAGAAATGCATCTGTGGTGTATTTTCGATCTTTCCAATCCAGACGAGATCTCTCTCTCCCCCGTCTGTGTGCGAGGGGGCGGGGCAGTTTACACACACGAAGCTGCTACATGCAGCAACACACGGAGGAGATGGCGGAGAGAAGCGCTCCGAGGTGTGGTTAAATGTTACCCGTCTCGATGTGCACAATGCTCGTTGCCAATAGTGCAATAAGAGTTTAGCATGTAAGGGCGGTAACACGAGCAATTTGTCTAAACATTTAGCAAAAGTGCTCCACATTAAGATGGAGGAATGCACCGGGTTCAACTGTCTTTCTAGCAGCTCTGTAGCCCCATCCACGAGTAACGTTTCCACGTCAGGTGTTATGTATGCTAGCAGCAACACACAGAGTTAACTCAATTATACAAACATGGGTTAATGATTAGAGGTAACAGAGTTATTTATTTTGTTAAAGTTTCAGCTATTCTGTTTACAGTTCTGTCATCAGATTATTTAATACGATTTGTTAAAACATTGTTGTTTCTTTTGATGTGAAATATTATTTATTTAATTTAAATAAAAAGCAATGTTAATTTCAGAATATGAAACTTTTATTTCGAAAATCACACGATAAATACATGTTTGAAGCGTGTAAAGGGAAGATGACAGCTCTCACCCGCTCCCCCTCCCTCCGGCTGACATTATGAATGCAAGGCGTAGAGTAATCATAGATAACACGGCAGGGTCCGTTACAGTTTGTTTTGATTTAAAATAAACAAAGTCTTGGCTTTCAGAATATTAAACTTGTTTCGGTAAATTCAGATGATAAATACAACTTTGAAGCTTCGTCATAATTACAAGCGGAGAACGGAGTAACGTGAAGTCACAGCAGGCACAACAACAGCCGGTGTTTTGTTTTCATAAGAAAGGCCACCTAATTGTGACGTCTGTAGTCAACACACTATAAAAGACTACAATTCCCACGGCGCCTGCTCTAACTTGTCATCATCTAATATCTCACAGTAACTTGGATCAGTGTGTATTTATTTAATCACCTCTGTTGTACAGCCTGTGCTGAAACACTGTTCTATATGCAGGCTTTGATACTGTTTTAAACAGTTTTAATACTGTATTCAGGGGCGCCGTAAGGGGGTGAACAGTTAGGACGATTCTCAGGGCCCGTGACTGACAGGGGCCCCAAACATTTTAGAACATTAAGAAAAAATGTTTAAGTAACCTTTTATCAATCATCAACAACTAACATTAATATAACGTTATATTGATAATGTACTCACTAAACTTACGATTCATTTAACTTGAGGCTTTGCAGTCTTGCCATGCTGTCCATTGAAAGCCAGTTGGCTAGAAAGCTGGACTTCAAGGACTTGATCAGTGACTTTACAGAAGGCTAGGCTCTTGGTGAGTAAGGCTGAGCCAGGGCTCGTAATAACTGTTGAAGGGCAAGGCTATGGTAACGGTATTGGATCACTACACAGAAGATGCATGATGAGAAAAAGACTGAGAACAGGTAATAGACTCTGATTTAGCACCACCATCAGGCCTTTTCACTTCCGTGTTCTCCGTTTACACTTTAATACCCGCTTATTTTGTATTTAATAAAGAAATCTGCTGCTTATGTTATTTTTTTTGTTATAGCATTTTATAAATGATAATATTGGTGTTAATGTTCACTTTATTTTATATAGTTACGTTATAGTTATTTTGATTTATGAATGTTCCATTCAAAAATATTATTAAAAAGGCATGTTAGACCCTCCAGAAAAACGCGGGCAAAAATCCTTGATTATGCGATCAAACATGCTTTTATGTGATTTTATGCGGTGAACGTGCGGGAAGTTGCGAAATATGCTAAATATGCGGAACAAATAAATATTGGGCTGTTTTATTTATTCTCTCACACACAACCTGCCACTAACGTTAAACCCCTTTACTATTCAATTAAACACATTCAATGTTTATTTAATGTAGAAGCAATTGGGCTATTTTAATCACTCTCTCTCTCTCTCACACTCACACACACACACACACACACCCCCCCCCCCCACACACACACACACACACACACACACACACACTTCTCCACCTCATTCTGTTTTCATTTACTCGTTCGTTATCTGACCAGCTTCAATCTTATAGGCTTCTCACCTCATTTCTTGTAGCCCTCGAAAGGGTTTTGGAGGTTGATGCCTCGGTGAACGTGAGTTGTTTGGCTTTCTTGTTCCCAGCAGCAGATAGCATTTTCGAATGTTTGAATGAATCAAAGTGGGTCGTCACCGTCGATGTTCTCTTATGCTCCAACACACAGTTGCACGGGGTGCAGAATAGTTTCCCCCCACTTTCGTGCAAGACATCGGGTTACTGCTTTGCCCGGTCTTTCGCAGAAATGTTCGTCGGTAAATGAGATGGATTCGATTTTTTCATCTTGGTGTTTTCTCTCTCGTGTGAGCTCCACACGTTCACTCTACGGTGTTGTTTACCTTCTGTGATGCGCGAGCTGATGACGTCGCGTCAGCATCATCATCACTTCACGTCAAGACGAGTTAACTTTTTTTTCTCTCAACTTTGTGTGGAAAAATGCGGGGATTATGCGGCCTTTTGATAAATATGCGGCCTTTTAAAAATCTGCGCCATTTTGCTGATTATGCGGTAAATTCTGCGATCGCAGAATCGCGTTTTTCTGGAGGGTCTCAAATACTCCGCCATGTTTTCGTCGAATGAGCTGTTCGTGTGTTTTACAAAGTGAACGCATAGATGACGTCACGACCTAGTTTTTCGGATCATGTGACTACTGAAAATGGCAGCTGCCTGATGGAATATACAGGTTTTGATAAAAAAAGAGCTATAAAATCATTATTTACTGGGGAATATCGCTGATTTCTTCAGGGTAGTTTAAACATAATGTTTCACTAAATACTGAAGTTTTTATTAACTATCTAATGACTGGAGCCTTCCTTTAAAAAGGCATGTACACCATAAGAGATGACTATTGAGGTCTATTGTCAGGAATGTTAGTGTTATGTGAATTCTACTGCAGCAGTCTGCACAGTGTTATATTTTCACCACTCAGTGTCAGTAAATATTGTGCAGTTAGTATTGGACTACAAGATAGATGCAAGCCTGTACAGGTAGAGTTATTTAAAGCATAAATGAGTCGTTTGGGTTCTGGAGGTGTGGTTACAGCATTGTGCTTGGTTGGCGTGGCCTGTGCCTGGTGGTGGCAATGTGATATCTTTTCATGGGGCCCAAAATCCCTGGCGGGGCCCCTGACTGTATTGATACTGTTTTCATACCGTTTTAAACACTGTTTGAATACAGTTTTTAATACTATATTAATACTGTTTGTACCCCTGGCAGAAGCAGCTAGCTCGCATCAGCTCCGGTTAGCTCTAGTTAGCTCCCATTAGCTCCCGATAGCTCTTGTTAGCTCCCGGTGCTAACTCACCTGAACGAAGGTTGTTCTACTGGATCCTGCAATGCCGGTGTCTCGTCCCGGTGTCCCAGTGTCTCCCCCCGGTGTCCCGGTGTCTCCTGAGGCCGCTAAACCCTCCCGGTTCTCCGGTAAACCCTCCGGAGCTGCGGAGGCCATGATGTCTGGTGTGAACTGCCGTAAAGATAGCCTACTTGTACGACTTGTACTGTTGCAAAATGTGAGGTGGCAGAGTACACTTAGTGACCGCCAGGGAGCCAAATACCTTATCAATAATAATAATAATAGCAATAGATTACATTTTTATAGCGCCTTTCAAGGGACCCAAGGCCACTTTACATGCTGTCAACAAGCAAGCAATGAAGTATTAACATGTTAAAAGTTATTGATCCCACATTGGGAGTTATTTAGTTACATCAGTAGCTCTCCAACATCCTCATTAATACTCTGAATAAACGGGCCGTGTGTTAAAGAGCCTGTGACACGAGTTTCCCCCATCATCCAAACCCATCAATTTGAGTAAATATTGTCCCCCTCAAAACCGTTACTGAACTGATTTTGGATATTTGTACTTTGATAACCATTAATCTGCCCTTCAATGTTGACCATTTTCTGGATCTTCTCGGGGATTCTTTAAGTCCCGCCAAATTATGTGTGACGTCATTGCGGGCACAACACTCCAGCTGCACCGTTCAGGATCCCAGCATCTGCATGTAAACGCACGATGGCGCACACAGCAGCAAGCTCAGACAGCGATGACAGTTTAATTTTGAACGTGTCTGAGAGCTCATATGAGGCTGAAGGATCGGTTTATGTTGTATCTGTTAGAAGTTTAGGAATTAGGTGCGGTCATGTAGCCAGTGGTGGAATGGGACTAAAAATCATCCCGGGACTCTCGACCGGCCCACTTCGGTACCGCTAGTAAATTGTCAACGGGGGGAGTGGGGGATGTCAGGGGCGGCGGGTGCTGTAGATAGTAAATGTAAATATGTAAATATTTGTGTCACTGCATCCTGGTAAAATACAAATATAATGCAATGTCTGTGTCTTTGACATTAGCGCTGCTAGCCACCTGTGCCCTGTACTACGAAGCCAGTTCAACATACCCTGGATATGTTTGAGTAACAAACAAACTAACAACAACAAACTAACAAACAAACGAGATCTCACTAAGCGGTCCTACGACGCTGGTTATCAACTCGGTAAATCAAGCCAGGGTTTCTCTCACCAGCTGAGAGCGCGTTCACGTCTAAGACACGAGTGGATCTGACTTTAATTACATTTCACTCGAGTGTTTCGTCAACATAATGTGTTGCTTAAAATAATACTTCTGCATACAGTATGTGACACTGTAAGTGTTGCACGGCCAGATACGGCAGGAGAAGCTGACTCAGATAAGGAAATATATGATATTATATGATCGATGATCTGATTGATGATGTAATATGATAAGGAAATATATGATATATTATGATATTATATGATCGATGATCTGATTGATGATGTAATGATAAGTGCGACACGTCGGCGTCTTCTCTGCATACGGCAGTTTAAACTGTATTTCCTTTATCCTGTAATATGACTTGAGAGATTTAAACTCCGCACACTGAGTTGATCTCTTTTCTATAGACGCCGGAGGCGTACAAAAAAGTTATTTAGCCTTCCCAAACCTGAGCCTCACGCGCCGCCTATGGGGGATGTGCTAGTGACTTATCCGACCGGCCCACTTCGGTACCGGCACATCGGGATTCGTCCCGATGGCCAGTCCGCCACTGCACCCAGCCCACGTAAACTGTCAACGGGGGGAGCCTCGCTGCGGGGAAACGGTGGACCAAGTGTCCCGATCGGAGTGGGAATAATAATAATAATAATAATCCGTGCATTTTATCCATTAATTTCCCCAACATTGTGGTGAAAAAACCACACGTTTAATCCATGTTGGTGTACTACAACTACAAAAAGCATCGGTTTGTTTTCTCATCAGGAAATGCAGACCGGCTCAAACAAACGATTTTAAATCATCATCCTCACGATCATTTAATGTATCATATGTTCGCCGAATTGACATGAAAGCACTAATAAATGTAGTTTCATCCACTTGAGTTTACAACTACAAAAATAATCGATTTGTTTTTATATCACAACCGACGGGAGGAAATTCAGCAGCTCTCTCTACTGATTTGTAATCCTAATGTAATCATCATCTTCACCACCATCATTTATGTTTATGTTCGCCGAATTGACATGAAAGCACTGACAAATATGAATATACTGTAGTCAACTTCATTAAAACGTTATTAACGTGCCTCAACTCAGTAATTCACCATTTCTACGCATGACAACACACTTTGTGCGTGTTTGGCTCTCTCGCCGCACAGTGAAGCGTTCCCGCATTGACGTCAATTCCGGCTTCCCCCAAAACTTCAAAATGAGTCGAAGGAATTTCCCCACGATGTTCGAAATTATTGATATTTAACGGAACGGTATCGCTTTTTCTTTTTTAAACTGACGGTTCGAGATTACTAGTAGCCCAATATTTCATTGCACAACAGTTGTTGGGATGCTGTCAGAGATGTTCACAAGTCTTTTTTTGCAAGTCCAAGGTCACGAGTACAAGTCAAGTCTCAAGTCTTTGTGGGGTGAGACTTGATCAAGTCTCAAGTCTTTGGTCACGAGTCCAAGCCAAGTCTCAAGTCTCTAAAAAATCAAAGTCTCATGTCTCTTCTGGTTGTAATAAGCCTTCTATTGTCTGCTGCTATCCAGTCTGTTAAGAATACTGCACAGCTATATCTAAGAAATTCAAAGCATTTACTGTATTATTATCACTCCTATATCTATTAGCATACAGTATCAGTAGTTTGTTATATGATCACTTTAAACAGGCTATTGCAATGCAATGTGAGGAAAAACATCCCACTTTAGCTAAATGCAAACAACTTATAAGCAAAACACTTCAGAATCAGAAATCAGTATAACAAATGCTTTATTAATCCCCCGCAGGGAAACTGTGTTAAAAGTACTTCAAAGTAAACATTTGTTCTGTGCCATTTGCAACAAAAAAACTATTGCTGCAATATTATCTGAAATATACTGAACTGGTGATATTAAAACATGACCTGTTCCAAAAGAGATATCTACCATTAACACCATTTACCAGCCAAATGCTGGTAAATCATGCAAGTGGCTGGTACTGTATGTTGCACGCACCAGCCAAAAATAACAATGGCAATCTATTGAGAGGCTGGTAACATTTCAAAATTCACTAGGCTAGCCATTTGGCCAGTGGACAAAAATGTAAAAATTTGACCTCTGCAACCGTATTGTTTAATTACACTGGGTCTCTAATGACATATTTTAAGTCTACTATAAATAAACATATTCCTCTATCCTCTCACTCAAACCCAGTGTAATGGTAACCTGATAAACCTGTAACATTAACGTTACGTGGTCAACAATAAACCTGTAACCTGCCTATAAACCGACAGATGTATTTATGTATGTAACTATGTATTTTTCTACGTTTAACGTTAGCCAGTAGATGGTGGCAGCGGAACGTAATGATTAACGTTACCGACCTTTTTTATGTCATGTCAAGAGTTGGATGTCAACGTCATTCAACGCAAACAAGTGTGACAAGCAAACATTCACTCATCTTTTCAAATATTCAGATACAAAGCTAGTAGCAAGCTAAGTTAACATTACATAGCTGATGCTGAGCTAAACATGTTTGCTAACCGTCCATATGCGTTAATGTGACTGACCTCTCCGGGTGAGTTTTCAAGTGCCTGATGAAATTTGACGTTGTTGCACCAGCATCCTTGATTTTAATATTGCAGACTCTGCAGTGTGCGCTCCTTTTGTTGGTGCCGCCGGCGTTTTGTTCGAAGTTTTTATAGTTGAACTTAATTACAAGCGGTTAATTACAAATGTTAATGTTGATGTTAAAGGTGGGGTAGGTAAGTTTGAGAAACCGGCTCGAGATACACTTTTTGTTATACTCCATAGAATGCTCTTAACATCCCGATAGCCGGCCCGACTAAAGTAACTGGATGGCCTACCTGCCTGTCAGCCTTCCATCGGGGCACAAACTTATCTCGTGCCCTCATTGGTCATGTGCGCGTTCGTGTGTGTTGGAGGAGGGGCTCTGTGAGGAAGTGGCAGATTTTCTCCGGTTGTGTATTTTCAAATTCTAGCGATCTCGAGCCAGTTTCTCAAACTTACCTACCCCACCTTTAATACGGCAAAAATAGAAAACACAATGATTGTTCACGAGTCCCAAAACACGAGTCCAAGTCGAGTCCGAAGTCTTTTGAGTAGGAGTCCAAGTCAAGTCTGAAGTCTCTGTGTGTGCGACTCGAGTCCAAGTCACAGACTCGAGTCCGAGTCACAGACTCGAGTCCCCATCTCTGGATGCTGTCACAGGCTCTTTAAGGAGACATTTCAGTAAAAAGATATCCACATTTCTTTATATATATTTTTTCAAATGAGTTAATGTGATTGAATTATATATTTTATTTAATGTATTATTATTATTTTGATTGTCTTTAGTGTCATTAGTGCCCTAATTTTCACAGTAAGTTATCCAACTTGCAGGTTTCTCAGACCTTCATATATAAAGCTCTTCCCAAGAGACATTGGTGGTTTATACCCTCTATTATAACCCTAACCCCTAAACATTTAGTATAAATATAGGTCATCCTTGTCCCTGTAGCTCATTCTTGCTCTGACTGCTGACAGGAGAGTACATTCAGTTTGTACACTAGGTGGCGGTGCTGCATTGCTTTGAATCACAGGGGTCTTCATCTGGGAATGTGAAGTATGTGTGTGTGTTTGTCAGTGGTTTTTCATGCACATCCGACTCCTAAACGAGCCTATTTCTTACTGTACATATCTAAACCTTAACATGTAAGCTCATTCCACATGCTACACCCAGCTTAGTCACACGTGTCCTTTTAATCACTTCACCTGGAGTTTGTACTTCATGTCTAAAGAAAACATCTACTCTCAGGAGCACTGCAAATTAAACTGAATCTCATCCACAAACTTTAACAGCATCACCTTAAACTATGTTTTACTATGAGATAAGAGAGACTTTATTTATCCCACAGGAAATGTGCCAGTTACACACATTTTAACTTTATGCAAAACTGGGACAAAAAAACAACTTTGGTGAGTTGACTTCATGTTATATTCTTTGTTGATGAACTTTTGTAAATAGTTGCATTTATAACCAAAATGAATAAATAAAGGAAAAGTACAAAATAAAGTTGAACTTTTTAATCAAACACCACACAATAATAAAACTAAAAAACACACAAATAAAATACACAGCAAATATACAAATATATACAAAGTTGTTCAACCCAGAATCAGTTACTCCTGGTTCAAGAATCTCCTGAACTTTGCGTCCAAATCATTCTTCTGTTTGTCTGAACGGCGCCTCTTCCTCAGGGCAGTCTTTATCCTCTCCCCAAGGTAGGACGGGAGACATTTTGTCGCGTTTGGCCTCCACCCGGGAATCCAGATGCCCTTCGCCTCGCCATCAATGGCTATGACCTCCGCCTTCAGGTCCTTGGTGTCTGAGAATTAACATTTACAATTAGTACCCAATGTCATTCCTTTGCCAATAAGCAGGTGCACATTTGTGTTTGTTAGTTACCTTTGATTTGCAGGACCTCCAGCTTCCAGAGGAAGAAAGCCCGCTGGAGAGAGGAGAGTTTATCTTTGGAGGCACCCCCCTCAGAATAGTGAGGGCGGAGTGCCATAGCCAGGTCTGCATCCAGCTCTTCTAGGCTCTTGGGCTCTGGACCGTTGGCGATGGAGCTTCAGCTCCCGATGGCGTTTGCGAACCTGGGCTGGTTCTCTGGGCACGCGGTGATGGAGGGGATTGAGGTGATGGAGGTGAGGAAAGTGATGCAGGTCGTGGAGGTGGCGCTGCGGCTCGTGTAGGTCCTTGGGGGATCAGGCTGTGTAAGGCATCAAACCGGGCAGATATGCTGTCACTGAGGGCCCTGAATCTATGATCAAGGGTTGCCTCTCTCCCCGCCAGATCCACCCTCACAAGGTACAAAGGTACAGTATGAATGCATTGTTAGGTTGTTAGCTATCAAGCTCTCTGCTGTCTTTGGAAAGGGTTAGAAAGTAGTCGTGCTTTGTACAGGCAAAACAGACCAACAAACAGAAAACAGTCATTGTGAATACTGGAAATAGCAAGCCTTTGTGTTAAATGTCACAGACTCGGAAAGGAGAATATGATTTTTTTTTTCGATGGCCAGATTAATTGTGTGTCAGGTTGCCAGCGTTGCTAGGCAACACCTTACATCCTTTAATAAATGAATAGGCTCATCAGTAGACCTTTTCTGCCAGGGTGTAACGGAGCGTCCACACAGCAGCGTGTGGTGGGCGTGTCTGAAGCTTGGGGAGTCAACGCGGTCAACGCGAGCAACGCGACCAACAACCAATCACATGAATCTCCCACCCCCGACTAAGCAAAAAAGGAAAGCCCGGTGTCGGTACCATATCTGCTCGGGTGTATTTCCGTCGCATCCGTCATATTGTACGGCAACTCAAGAGGGCCATCATACATGGTCAAATTCCGAACATTTAAACATAGCCTACACTTCATTATTTACTTTGTCTGTTATTATATGTAGAAGATATTACTTTTTTCTGTCGATTGTTATTTTTTAACATTTAAACATAAAAAATAACAACTAACCGCTAGCATCACAGCCACTGCTCCGTTTTCGGAGTTCAGATATTTAATAAAATACTCAGGGGAGTTTCCTGAATTTCCATGCCCAAAGCCAAGCACTCGGACCTGGGTAAATTAAGAGCCTGATCTCAGGCACTTTTGTGCAGCAATAATACAACAGCTGTTTTGTAAATCCTAGTGGTTTGTGCCAACTGAATGTAAACGTAGCTACTAATGGTGAAATAGCCGTACAATAGATGCTGAGTTAAGGTGTTTGGTGCGCGGGACATGATTTCAAGCAATTGTGGTATTCTGTTTTCAGCGGCCGCCATGGCGCGAAGGAGATCTGCTTGGCTCGGAATATGATCAAGTTTGTCAGCTTTCATCTTAAACTGGTGAAGAGTAACAGTCTTTTTCATGTGTTTCATGAGGGCTTTAATCTCTCTCATTATATGTACAATATCAGTCTGTCTTAATCTGCATCCTGGCGCTTTGGACTCAGAGAAATACCGAATGAAATTATTCACATTTTTCAGAAACATGAAAGATGTGATCGCTCCGCATGACTTTGAAATGTGATCCGTCCACGAATGAATATTCTGCATGTTCTTTAAGAACAGCCAGTCAGAGAGCCGGCTAGCATCACGAGACATGTATTCGAGAAAGCTTTTAATTCGTTTTACCTTGGACAAAACATTTTGCTTCTGTTTTGGACTGGGATAAATGCCTGTACAGTGATGTATGTACGATTGTAGGTAGGATTCTATGCTTTTTGGAAATGGTAGACATACATTTGCTCCATCCATCACGGCAGCAGAGGCATTCATCCGGTTTCACTATGAGTGGTCGCATTTTCGAGAGCTCCCGCTTTGGCGGTTATTCCTCACGATTTTTTACATATTTCATCCTCCTGACAATATGGATTATGGACTCCTACCTCAACTCATCAATGAGGCAACATCACTTAGAGAAGGAGAGTAATGAAAGCGGGGATAAAATGAACCACAATGACTTTTACCTTCTCAACGGCTGGGAAAGGAAACACCTCGCTTTTGGAAGTGCAAGCATTCATGCATTATTAACTGCAAACCCGACGCGAAAGTACTTACCCCCGTCAGGCAAACTAGACCGAAGAAGTATGATCGTCTTGGTCTTATTGTTAGCGGGAGACATCCATCTGAATCCGGGCCCGGTGCAGACAAGAAGCCAGTCCTGCAGGCTCGAGCAGCTAGCATCTCAATTAGCTTCAGAACTAGCATCTCTTCCGCTGCAACAACAACTACGCGACGACAACAGATACCGTGGAGACAGCGGAGACCAAGGAATAAACGGAGACTTCGAGATTCCCCCGGGGACGCCTCGGCAGACAGACACGCATGAGGCAGTGACGAGAGGAAGAGAACCGAGATCCGAGGGAACAAATATCCGCCATGTTGTTAGACATGTTGTTAGCCACCCTGCTAGCATATCAACGGCTAAAGCTACAACGGAGCCTCCCTGCCCCCACCACCACCACCACCCCACCACGACAAGCCGGTTGCTGTAACGGACAAAGACAAATATCTGCAAGCTGACGACATTGTGCATTTAAGCAACAAAAATGGACTACATATTTTTCATCTGAACACTAACAGCCTGAGACACAAACTGGCTGAACTCAGGCAGCTATTCATGAACGGTAAGGCAAGCATATTATGCTTTTCTGAGACCAAATTGGACAATTCCATTACAGATTCAGGGATTGAAATTGAAGATTATCTTGTAGTGAGAAGGGACAGGAACGTGAATGGAGGTGGTGTCTGCATGTACATACATAAAGACACCAATTTCCAAAACCGTACTGACCTGCATCATGAAAATATTGAATCTGTGTGGGTTGAAATTCTTTTTGACAATGCTAAATCTGTAATAGTCGGGACAATCTATAGACCACCGGAACAGAGTGACTTTTATGATACATTAGATGGGTGTTTGGCTGATGTGGGGGATGTAGAGACAATTATTATTGGAGACTGGAACACGGATATGCAACGTAAAGACACGTCCGTCTTCAAGTCCTTCAGTAGGATTTGTGATCTGCACGGCTTCAGCCAGCTAATCACCCAACCCACCCGGGTATGTGAAACAACACAAACTACCATTGATCTCATTCTGACCTCTGACAAGTCCAGGATCTCCAGTACAGGGGTTATAGCATGCGGGTTAAGTGATCATTATATGATATTCTGTACCCGCAAAAAGCTAAAACAAAGGGCCGGCTGTCACAAAACAGTCATATCTAGAGACCTCAAAAACTACTCTAGCGAGGCCTTTAACCTAGAACTGGAGAGCCTGGACTGGTCAGATGAGCTCAGTGGTACACAAGTTGAAGAAACATGGCTTGGTTTCAAAAACAAATTCTCTGCAATACTCAATGATTTGGCCCCCCTAAGAACAACCAGGGTAAAAAATCGCGCTGAGCCGTGGATGCACTCCGGCATACTGACCGCCATGAAAACCAGAGACAAAAAATGCTCTGAGTTTCATAAAAGTCAGTCAATGCTTTCCAAAAGCACGAGCAGTGAACTCCAGGCCCACGTGACTGAACTCAAAATTGAAAGAAACAGACTAAGAAATGACGTAAGCTCCATGATCAAAACTGCCAAAAAGAATTTCATCAATGTCAAAACTGAGGAAAACAAAAATAAACCCCGTGAACTTTGGAAATTACTCAATAACCAGCTTGGCTGCAGTAAAAAACTCAAAACGAGATTTTCTAACTTAAACATAAAGACAGATAACAGGCTCATCACAGACAAACTGGATGTGGCCAAGTACTTGAACATTTTTTTCACAAACATAGCCACAACTCTTGTAAATAAATTACCCTCCCACTCAGGGCTTTTTGGAGTAGATCACATCATGACCTACTACAAAAACCTAGGGGTAGGCAAAGATGATTTCAGTCTAGCAAGGGTAACAACAGCAGAGGTACTCATTAAACTGAGCGCCCTCCAACCTAACAAGGCCACTGGCCACGACAATATCCCCTCCAAATTCCTCAGAGACACAGCAACCGCCATCTCACCAGTCATAGCTCACATAATTAACCTCTCCATAAAACAGGGAAAAGTACCCAAAGACTTCAAAATTGCAAGAGTAACCCCCCTGCACAAAAAGGGCAGCAAATTGGACCCAGGCAACTACCGCCCTGTTTCTATACTTACCTCCATCTCGAAAGTCATGGAAAAAATAGTATATGACCAGGTCGAAAAGTACCTCGCGGAAAAGAAACTAATCTATGAATTTCAATCTGGCTTTAGAACATCCCACTCCACTGACACATGCCTTCTTTATTTGAGCGACCACATCAAACAAGAGGTGGACGAGGGCAAGTACTGCAGCATGGTGATGCTGGACCTACAAAAGGCTTTCGACACTGTCAATCACCCCATTCTGATTGACAAGCTAAAAGCAATTGGTTTTGATAAACTATCGGTGAGCTGGATGCAATCCTACCTGGAGGGGAGAGAACAGATGGTAAACGGTACTCTGTCCCCCCCCCTCCCAGTGAGCTGTGGTGTTCCACAAGGAAGCATATTAGGTCCGTTACTGTTCCTAATTTATGTAAATGACATGTCATCAGCATGCGGACGACTCAGCCCTGCTGGTCTCTGACAGGAACAGGTTGCAGGTTGAAAAAACCCTCAGCTCCGAGCTCGGCAGAATCTGCACCTGGCTCGCCGATAATAAATTATCATTACACCTGGGTAAAACAGAGTCCATTCTCTTCGGTTCGAAACATAATCTCAGCAAATCCGACGACTTCTCAGTTGCAGTGGGCGACATTATTGTCACAAGTAAGAAGGAAATTACATACCTAGGATCTATTCTTGAGGCAAACCTCTCCTGTGACAAAATGGCATCCAATGTAATAAAAAAAGTCAATCAAAGAACTAGATTCCTATACCGGATCTCCTCTCTGGTAAACAAAAACACCCTGAAAACTCTGGCAGGAGCACTCATTCAAGGGTACTATGACTATGCTTGCACGTCATGGTACCATAGCACCTCCAAGGCGCTAAAAATAAAACTTCAAACATCGCAAAATAAACTGGTCAGACTACTGCTTGACCTTTCATCTAGAACCCACCTCACCTCTGCCCACTTTGACAACCTAGGATGGCTTAGAGTAGACGACAGAGTACAGCTACTTGCAATGGGCCTGGTCTACAAGATCCACTACACCTCTATGGTACCCATGTACATGTCAAAATTCTTCCCAAAGGTCAAGGAATACCATGATCATAACACCAGAGGGAGCTCCACAAATCATGTGAAACCCAGATTTGGCACAAAAAAGGGGGAATACACGTTTCGCAATTATGCCACATCAAGGTGGAACGCTCTTCCCACAACTGTAAAGGAAAGTAAAACTATACTTACCTTCAAAACCTCTCTTAAAGAGCACCTTCGGGGGAGAGCATTGCAAAACTGGGCCCGGTAATGGTACAAATCTCAACCTGTCGTTCAATGGACAGCTTCCCCCCCCCCCCCCCATCTATGTATATACTCGCATTTTAGACTATGTTACTAACTGTATATCTGTAGACTTGGTATGTCTTAAATGTCCGGTTAGGATGTATTAGAACGAAATCTAAAATGAAAATTGTAAACAAGCAATCTGTATGTAAAAAAACCACCTGTATGTAAATTGTAAATAAGCCATCTGTATGTCAAATATGTCTTAAATGACATGATGAATTGGAAATGGGGGACCCTGATGTAAACAAGACGAAAGTCTTTCTCTGGTCTGCATCCCCTTAACAATTGTATGTTTTGAGCTGTACTGTACTGTACCCAATATACAAGCTGTTAATAAACTTTTCAATAAATCAATCAATTCAGTCTACTCGGCTGGAGCTCTTTTTTGAGTCTTGAAAGGAGGGTTTTCACTTCAATATTTAGCGTCTCTTTTTGAGCCATCAAGGCCACGTGTTGTAGTCTCACTTGTCTGCAGTCTTCATTGTCACACTCTGTATGTGGGTGGACGGACGGAGGGTGCCTGGGGCTTACGTTTGATCCGCCTTTATCCAACATTGTGACCATTGCAATGGTGGGTTTTCGTTCACGTATCTCTCCCTGTAGCTGTCATGTCACATTATGCTTTAACCTTGCCAATAGCTGATGTCTCTCAAGGTGCGATAACTCACGGTGCTGTTGAGAAGCATGTCGATCCATCCGACCACCAGCATACGAACATTCTGGTTGGGGACAAGGCACTTTGCGAATATTCACCCTTCCTTGCGCCATATTCAGCAGGATAGCTCTCTCTTCAAGATTGCGGACAGCGTGCCTGTTTTTAAGGTGTTTGTTCAAAGCCCGATAGAACCCTTTGCAGACCGGGCATTGAGACGACATGATTACTGAAACAGCCAGTCAAAAAATATTGAAAAAAGACCGAGAATTGTGACTCCTGTGGCCGCTAAAAGAACCGTCTGGTGTGCCTCGCTGTACTGTAATGTGCTTAGCATTGTACTCCAGGTGTGACAAATCACCAGTGATTAGCTGAAAGGTGGAGCCTGCGAACCACTGTTGATTGGCTGACTAATGACATTCTAATAGCCTCTGACAAGGGACGTGTCTCTATTCTTGTTTTGCTCGATCTCAGTGCTGCATTTGATACTATCGACCATGATATCTTATTGCAAAGACTAGAGCACTTAGTTGGCATACAGGGAACTGCTTTAGACTGGTTTAGGTCCTATCTATCTGAACGCTCTCAGTTTGTACGTGTCAATGATGAATCTTCCACGCAAACCAAAGTTAGCCATGGAGTGCCACAGGGCTCAGTGCTCGTACCTATTTTGTTCACATTATATATGCTTCCGTTAGGCAATATTATAAGGAATCATTCTGTAAACTTTCATTGTTATGCGGATGATACTCAACTATATTTATCAATCAAGCCTGATGAAATTAATCATCTAAATAAAATTCAAGACTGCCTTAAGGACTTAAAAACGTGGATGACCTTAAACTTTTTGATGTTAAACACGACCAAAACTGAAGTTATTGTACTTGGCCCGAAGAATCTACGAAACAAATTATCTAAGGATATACTAACTATGGATGGCATTAATTTGGCCTCCAGTGAGACTGTAAGGAATCTTGGTGTTATATTTGATCAGGATTTATCCCTTAACGCCCACATAAAATCAATTTCAAGGACCGCCTACTTCCATCTACGTAACATTGCAAAAATCAGGCATATCTTGCCTCAAAAGGATGCAGAGAAATTAGTCCATGCATTTGTTACTTCAAGGCTGGATTATTGTAACTCTTTATTATCAGGGTGTACCAAGAAGTCAGTCAAGTCGCTTCAGCTGATTCAAAATGCTGCAGCTCGTGTACTAACCAGAGTTAGGAAAAGGGACCACATTACTCCTGTTCTGGCTGCCTTACACTGGCTCCCTATAGAACACAGGATAGAATTTAAAATTCTTCTTCTCGCCTACAAAGCCCTTAATGGGCAGGCGCCATCTTACCTCAAAGAACTCATTATACCCTACTGTCCTACTAGGGCATTGCGTTCCAAGAATGCAGGGTTGTTGGTTGTTCCTAGAGTCTCTAAAAGTACAATGGGAGCCAGAGCCTTTTCTTATCAAGCTCCACATTTGTGGAATCAGCTTCCAGTTTGTGTTCGGGCGGCAGACACCCTATCCGTTTTTAAGAGTGCGCTTAAGACCTTCCTTTTTGATAAAGCTTATAGTTAGGGCTGATTAGATTCAGCCCCTAGTTTTGCTGATATAGGCTTAGTTTGTCGGGGGACATCTTACTTCTTCCTTCTCTCTGTCTATACCTGTGTACTCTCATGTTCCGATTAACCCAGCTTCCCCAAATGTCTTTCTTTTTGGTGTCTATATACGCCGGGATCCGGAGTCATGGATGATCCTGCGCTCCTCTGTCCTGGATCGCGAGCCCTGGATCTTGAGTCGTGGCTGTGGTCCTGGATCATAGGTCCTGGATGGATATCCTCGTGGATTCATTTTCCTATTATACACACATGCATTTCCAAACATTTGGACTACCTATGTTGCAAATGTATTATCTTTTCAATTTACACACGGCATCTATTGCACGTCTGTCCGTCCTGGGAGAGGGATCCCTCCTCTGTTGCTCTCCCTGAGGTTTCTCCCATTTTTCCCTTTAAACTGTGGGTTTTCTTTGGAAGTTTTTCCTTGTACGATGTGAGGGTCTAAGGACAGAGGGTGTCATATTGTCATACTGATATTTTGTACAAACTGTAAAGTCCACTGAGACAAATGTAACATTTGTGATATTGGGCTATATAAATAAACATTGATTGATTGATTGATTGATTGACAGCGCATGCAAATCACGTGGGGACTGTAAATGTACAGCCATTGGCTGGAAAGTACGCCTGCCACTGCCAGGAATATTGGGTCGTTTTTGCATTGGAAATGGCCGTGCATATGACATTGAGAGGAACGATGGACATTTGCAGGAAATAATGTGTGTAAACACTGTACACAAGGTGGAAATTTGTATAATCTGGGATGAACAGCTGGGTTCTCAGTCTATTCACTTTTGGGCTCATCTTTTTCCCCTCAAACTCCATCAGGACTTTTTGCACAACTTCAAAAGTGGATTGCAGTTATTTCGGATATCTTAAGTTCAGTGCGTATATGAGCCCGAAGAGCATGGCAAAAGCTGTCGCAACCGAGGGCAAGCGGCTGAGGACCTCTGTTCCTTCGATGAGAACCTTGACGTCTTTGGGTCGATGAAACTGATCCTCTTTCCCAATGACAAAGATTACCATTGTTGCCTGCTCCAGTTCTCCAGCCTCAGCTTCCAGCATATCATGCAAAAAAAAGGGAAATTGATGAGGACCACAGTGTAGTTCAACAGGCCTGAGGTGCAAAAGTAAATATTGTCTTCCAGTATTTTTCACGAGTCCAGCATAGTATTTAACTAGACCAAGGTAGCAATAACTAGTTTATCTTTGTTAGAAATACAGAGCACATTTGCAGAATGTGTAAACGTCATATTTATAGGACTAAGCATGTACAGGTACAAAGTATACATAGACATTATTTATGTTTGCATTACAAAACATAGACTTCAGAGTCACACAGTCAAACTAAATCTAAAATAGCTTAAATGTTTTCAACGGTGTGGCCTGGCTTGGTTGAAAGCCCACTCACCACGACGAGGTGCAGGCCATGAGCGGGAAAAACAAGGTGGGTGGGTGTGTGCACGTCTGTGTGTAGGGCACTAGCCAGCGTCCAGCCACAAGAGAGTGTGTGTGTGTGTAGGGCGGCACTAGCCAGCGTCCAGCCACGAGAGTGTGTGTGTAGGGCGGCACTAGCTAGCGTCCAGCCACAAGAGTTTGTGTGTGTGTGCGTAGGGCGGCACTAGCCAGCATCCAGCCACAAGAGAGTGTGTATGAGTGTGTGTGCGTAGGGCGGCACTAGCCAGCGTCCAGCCACAAGAGAGTTTGTGTGTGTGCGTAGGGCAGCACTAGCCAGCGTCCAGCCACAAGAGAGTGTGTGTGCATGTAGGGCGGCACTAGCCAGCGTCCAGCCACAAGAGTGTGTGCATGCGTGTGTGTGTAGGGCACTAGCCAGCGTCCAGCCATGATAGCGTGTGTGTGCGGAGGACGGGCTGGAGGGCGGCGAGACAGCGCCGGAGGACGGGCTGGAGGGACCCCCAACAGAACGGGAACAGGAGTTGGCAGGACCCCCAACGTAATGGGAAAATGTGGCACCCCAGCTAATGCCGTTTTCCATGGCCTCCTGAAATTTTTCGTACTGCCGAAACATAGGCAGCCTCAAAACAAAAGCGCAGGTGTTGGCAGTGGGGAACTGCGCATGACCATCCTCTGGATGGAGGAAATTAAGTGTTGGGGGTGAGGGAAAGCCCCCCACAGGGATTTTCTGTAGTCCTGTGGCAAATTGCAGCACATCCCCCAGGCTGAGAGGTCTTTCTCCACCTGTTGAAAACATTAGAGAATCATTTGAGGACAGGACCAAATCATATAGTATTTACTTTAAGAGATGAGTTTCACATTATAAAGTCTAAAACGGCCTTAAAATGTACCAAAACGTAAACGTTGATAATCCATAAACTGCAAAAAAAGAAAAGAAAATCTGAATACGTTTAGTTTAATAGCTGAATGTCTTGTGACCATTCTAAAGTTCAAATTAACCATTCAGCTATACATGCATTTTCAGCAGGAAATGCATTTACTAGTTAATGAATATGTTAATATGAATTTTAAGTCCTTTATGTTATTTTTCCTATCAACACTTAGTATTATGAATGTGATGTGTGTTAATTTGTTGGTTAATTAATTTGTTTCTTACCCTCCACTGTCTGAAGCCAGTCCCTCCAGAAGCCAATTGTCCTGGCTTCCATCCGTCTCCTGTTGGACCCCTCCACCGAAAGACTTGACACTCCGAAGGCCCTATGGATGTCTTCAGCTTCTATAGGGGTGGTGTCTTCAATGAAGACTGTTCTTAGCGCATTCTCTGAACCTGTAATTTTAAGAAGAAAAAGAGAGAACATTTCTAAGTGTGTTAATAAACAATGGAAGCAGGTTGTAACACAACATGTCTCAGAACAATTACTGTGTGAATAAGATCATTGTTATGCAAATAATGAATATGTGAAATTAATGTTAACCTCATAGTAGTTAAACCTGTTCATTTCCATCTACCTAACATTGTCAGTTTATACAGATGAAGCGCTCCATTTCAGACGCCTACCTGTGCGGGTCCGTGATCGGCACGGGGTGGGCCCCTGCTGAAAAGGAAAACCCCCCCGCAGGACTTGAAACGCCCCCTTGATAAATACATTTAATTATAATGAAACCAGCTGCAATGGATCATGGATCCACCAGGGGGAGCCGTGATTAAAAAGCTGCCACACTGGAACTCATGTGAAATAAACAGCTGATCTACAGGTATCTGATATAGCGGATATTTGTTAAGATCCATATGTCACGGATAGGATCATATTCTGTCCTAAATAAGAGACATGTAATCATTTACTAAACATCCCCATGTTTTTATTTAACAAAATAATGTTTAATTCACGTTGGCGTAAGTACAAAACCATCGCTATGTTTTTAGATCAGGAAATGCATCCAGGCTCAAACAAACGATTTTCAATCATCATCCTCACGATCATTTAATGTAGGCTATCATATGTTCGCGAGTTGAAATGAATGCACTAAATTTAATCCACGTGAGTTTACAACAACAAAAATAATCGCTTTGTTTTTATATCACATCCGACCGGAGGAAAATGCAGCACGGGTCTCACGACCGATCATCCTAATCCCACGGGCAAACAATAATATGTACAGTGTTAATAGTTTACTGTATTATTAGTGTCTAATATTACTGGGGATTTCGGAATGGTACTGGATTTTGATTTATTGTATCGGCTTCATATCGCAATATATTCCCGAAGTCTGAAATGCAAAAATGTCCCACATTAGGGCAATTCACCCTACATTTAATCATTCATACAAAATCATATTTCGTTTATTTTTAACGAAATAAATGTGGTTTAATCCACATAATTTACTGTGTTAATTGTTTACTGTAGTATTGTGCACATTACTTTTCGCTGCTTGTTGCACCCCTGGTTAGAAGCTAAACTGCTTTTCGTTGTCTCAGTACCTGCAATATGTGCAATAACAATAAAGTTGAATCTAATCTTGAGCAGGAACAAATGTATTTAGGCTACTTAGTACATATCTGACATAAACGATTTAACAGATTTGTGCATTCTTTAAACCGAGTCAAGCCGAGTCCGGAGGTGGCGGCACATTAAAGTGTGCACCTGATTGTTTAACTTGAAGGTGCCTGATGACATTTAATCATTCAAACTAAATCATATTTCGTTTATTTTTAACGAAATAAATGTGGTTTAATCCACATAATTTAGGCCTACTGTGTTAATTGTTTAGTATTGTTTAACTTGAAGGTGCCTGATGTGAACATTTCCAGAAGAACTCTAGCTTGAATGGCCTTTGTATGTATACAGTAGGCCTACACATAGGCGGCGCGTGAGGCTCAGGTTTGGGAAGGCTAAATAACTTTTTTTTTCATCTTACGCTGCCTGCCTCCGGCGTCTATAGAAAAGAGATCAACTCAGTGAAAGCACCACCTGCTGATCGATCAGAGCTCAGTGTGCGGAGTTTAAATCTATCAAGTCATATTACAGGAAAAAGGAAATGCAGTTTAAACTGCCGTATGCAGAGAAGACGCCGACGTGTCGCACGTATCATTCATATCACACTGACATCACATCATCAATCAGATCATCGATCTCACATCGATATCACAATATTTCCTTATCTGAGTCAGCTTCTCGAGCCGTATCTGGCCGTGCAACACTTAGTTACATTGTCACATATACAGACGTATTATTTTAAGCAACACATTAAGTTGACGAAACACTCGTATCATAAAACTGTTGTACGCTTTCAAACACTCGGTAGTTTATTTTTTAACGAGTTGTTCTGTATTCTCCTTGCAGGTGCAACTATGTGGCTTGTATCCTGGATTATATGTTTAAGTCATCATGGATGTTTAAAGTTCATATTTGTCTAATATTAGTTTACTTTTCATTAATGAAGTATGATGTTGCGCTGTCAGTACACTTGTCCCTGTTTGTGATTGGTCAAATGTAGCTAACCCCGCCCCTTTCACGTGAACGCGTTCTCAGCTGGAGAGAGAAACCCTGGCTTGATTTACCGAGTTGATAACCAGCGCCGTAGGACCGTTTAGCGAGATCTCGTTTGTTAGGGTTAGTTAAGATAACTCAAGCATATCCAGGGTATGTTGAACTGGCTTCGTGGTACAGGGCACAGGTGGCTGCATAGCAGCGCTAATGTCAAAGACATTATATTTTTATTTTACCAGGATGCAGTTACACAAATATTTTGGAAGGCTTAGCCTTTTTTCCCATCCAAAGTTTGAATTGGATAAAGGTAATGGTTATCGATGGTGCTTTTATAGCCTATTGTATAATAACTGTGTGATTTATATTGTTTTTCAAATGCATATGGCCACCCATTTACACTGCTCTTCCCGTCAAGAATATGAATAGAACTTAGTTAGATCACTTTACATTTCTGCAAATTAATTTTTAATCACACACGTCTCCCCGTCCCGAGAATGATAAATAAAATAAAAAGAGGAAACCATTTTCAAGTTCAGTTTTCAACGTTTTATTTAAAATGACTGACATAACAGACACCATACTGTAGGCCTATCTGCTGCGGAAACCAGGACGAGCTATTTCGGGATCTGTTTTTCGGGGCCTCCTCAGTCTCTCATTTACCCGGCTCCTGGGGGGTATACTACGAAGCAGGATTTTCGCTTAGCCGGCTAAATTCAGGGGAAACTCCGGCTTTCCGGTCCTACGAAGCTGGTTCTCTTTTTAGCAGGCTAGATCTCCATGGTAACTTATGCTTAGCGGCTAACCTGGTCGGGACCAGGTTAGGTTGCAGGCTAAGAGCTCAACTCAGTGAAAGCACCGCCTGCTGACCAATCAGAGCTCAGTGTGCGGAGTTTAAAGCGATCAAGTCATATTACAGGAGAAAGGAAATACAGAAAAGCTGCCGTTGCAGGAAAGACGGCCGGCAAAAATCACCGACTGTGTGAACGTGAACATTAATAGAATATCACCTCCCATCTTCAGAGCAATCTGACTATTATAACATTAGCGTTAAGAAAGCTTACTTAAATATCTGCCACAACATAAGTACACTGAGTGCAGACGATGTGTCCCATTATCATTCATATCACATCATATCACATCATAATGTATCATATATATCCTTATCTGAGTCAGCTTCTTGAGCCGTATCTGGCCGTGCAACACTCACAGTGTCACATACTGTATGCAGAAGTATTATTTTAAGCAACACATTAAGTTGACGAAACACTCGAGACAAATGTAATTAAAGTCAGATCGTGTTTTTAGACAGGGCAGTGATATCATAAACCTGTTAATGTACGCATTCAAACACTTTTTCTTTTGCCAGCTGTATTCACCTTGCAGGTGCAGCTATGTGGCTTTTATCCTGGATAAAGTGTTTAAGACATGGATGTTTAAAGTTTAACTTCTTCATATTTGACTATAGTATTAAAGTTAACTTTTCATTCAGGAAGTATGACGCTGCGCTGTCAGTGCGCTTCTCCATGTTTGTGATTGGTCGAATGCTCCAAATACCACCCCTTTCATGTGAACGCGCACCTAACTAGATAGGACACGGCTGGCTTGAGCGATCCACTTGATAACCAGCGTCGTAGTACAGTTTAGCGAGAGCGCGTATGTTTTGGATTAGGCTAACCAGCTAACTCAAACATATCCAGGTTAGGTTGAACCAACTTCGTAGTATAGGCCCCTGATTAGGACACATCCTGGGGATTGTGTTTACAAACATTGACCAGACCGTTCACCAGCCCCCACCCCCCATGTTGCCTATGCTGTCCTGTGTTGCGAACTCTTTGTTTAAAACGAATTGGCCATCGGAATGTGTGGAGGAATTCTCCCAAGGGTCATATTCCACAGCTCTCCCCCCCCCCCCCCCCCCACACTCCTGTGATCACCCATCCCCCAGTCTGTAGGTTTGTGTTTGCATATTTCTATGCCGTAATTCATACTAGTCCTCTCACGCACATACATTCTCCTTACAGTATACATACATAGGCTATATGAGTCCGTGTATCTACGGACCATTTGTTTTTCTTTATTAAAAAAGTAAACGGAAGAGCGTCTGAGAGGCGTTTCTGCCTTTTTGCTTGTTACCTTACTAAATGGTCTAATGGTCAGTGGAGCGAGGGGGGAGGCCCGCGAAACTCGCGGAAGTGATTTCAAAACAAAAAGCACTCGTTTGCTTGGAACAAAGAAAACGGCCAAGACACACATTGAGTCCAGAAAATGAATGTTATTAAGGGCTGTAAATATAATAAGCCTGTGTCTAAAATTGACAACAGGCTTATTATATTTACAGCCCTTAAAATACACTTTTGTGTTTAATAGCTGACCACTACCATGACATACTTTGTTTTAGTAGATTTCGCATGAGAGCAAAATGTATAAATATGAGCATTAAATTATATGAATATGAGAACAAAATGCATGAATGTGTGAGTGACAATATATGAATGTGTGCATTGAAATATGATAATATGAGAGCAAAATGTATGAATGTGTGAGTGTGTAAGAGTGAAAATGTATGTGTGTAAGAGTGAAGATGTATGTATGTAAAAGGAGAATATATGTGTGTAAGAGTGAAAATATGCTGCATTTTGAATGTCCGATAGTCCACCATTTCCACCGGAAATATCAAACATTTAATAAAAGTGAAAAACAATGAACAAGACTTAACGTATTCATCATAATTAATTATATTTATTTTGTTTGGATGTAGGATTTTTGACTTTGTTTAGAGCAGTGATCTTCTACTATATGAACATTTTGGACCCAAAATCACAAAAAAAACGTAAAAACAGATTTTGAAAATGATATTATTTTTCATAGGTAACACAAACATACACAACGAACGAAACCATTTAAAAGCTGGAAATATATATACATGGGATGTCACTATGATAATGTGAAAGTTTGATTGAGGTAGCATGGGATTTCATTCTGATAAGGCAAAAGTGTTATTATAAATATAATACAAATATATAGGCCTATATATACACATTATGTACAAAAATCTGTCTTTATCTGTGCCACGCTTCAAAGCGGTTTCTGTCGAAACAGAGGGCAACATCAGTTTCCTCCTCCTCCATGTCAAAAAACAAGCTTAAAGCTTGACTCACGTTCAGAGTTCTCTTCATCATAGTTGAATCTTCAAAACTCTAAATCTATCTAACTATATCTAAATTCTCAATGTTTGTCTGTCACTTTACTTTAATCCAGTCTCCCGCCGTCTCTCTTCGTCTCCCGCCGCCTGTCTTCGTATATCTTCGTCTCTCTCATTTCCCGCCGTCTCTCTTCGGTTCCCGCCGTCCCTCTTCGTCTCGTTTCGTATCACTCCGTTTACCTGATTACCTCACCCCCTCCCTGGTAAATACATCCTGTTGAGCAGAATCTACAGTTTCCAGTATTTTCCGTTTCGTAAAATTATCAAATACGGCGAAGATATTAAAATATGTGCTTCCATTATTCATACTTCTGAAATATATCTGTATTAACTTTATATCATCGTATGTCCGTGTTTATTTTTGTCTGTTTATTGGGTCTTTTTGCATGAAACAAAGACTGGCATATAGTTTCAAGCCAGTACTTTCGACAGAAATACACATATACATCCTGTTGAGCAGGATCTACAGTTTCCAGTATTTTCCGTTTCGTAAAATGATCAAATGCGGCGAATATATTCAAATATGTGCTTCCATTATTCATACTTCTGAAATATATTAACTTGATATCATCGTCTCTCCATGTTTACTGGGTATTTTTGAATGAAACAAAGACTGGGATATAGTTTCAAGCCAGTACTTTCGATAGAAACACACGGTCATGTGATCTGATCACGCCGGCGTGACGGTTGACTCCAAAGGGTTAATATTAAATACATATAAGTATTTTTACAACTTGTATTTAGAAATACTCTGTTGTAATTATTGATGCATAAATGTGTTCATCCATTCAATGTGGCATCTGCTATAATGGGGTTAATGTATGATATTACTTAATAATACAATACATTATAATACATGATATGATAATTATATTTTAGTTTTATTCATTTCTTATTTCATAGTTTCTCATTATTATTATCGCTCATCTTATTTTTGATTTTATTCATCTGTGTGAATCTGTGCTGTCCTGTTTTTCACTCTCACCCCGTTGCTGTTTGAACTACTGAATTTCCCCACGGGATTAATAAAGGTCCATCTTATTTTATCTTAATGTATAAGTTGATTTACTTCAATCTACTGTACTGTGTAAAAACACCCCAACAATATTACAAGAAATATACTGCATAAAGCAAACTATATACTTTATTTGATCTAAAATATTGATGTTTTTTCATTATAGTAGCTTGTGAAAACCATAACAAATAAGTGATTAAATGCTACAGTATTCAGCAAACACAACTGCAGAGCTGCATACATTGCAAACAGTTGTCTTTGTGTATTTTGTGAATGAAGCGCCATCTCATGGTTAAATCCTGTAATTGAACAAATGGGGAAATTGGGCAACGCCCTCTAGCAATTTGGCAACACCCCCAGCCGCTGGCATCCGCTGGGCTTTTGACTGGGACACACCCATCTGAGTCTGATCTGGAGTGCTTCATCTGTAAGTAGACATAAAAATTATGAACACCATGCTGCTATACTTACTGTTGGAGGGCTTCTAACAGGCGTCCATCGCAGTAATGATGGAGGACAGCCGCCAGGAGCTCATCCCTCTGAGAGATTAGATATAAATCTCATACCACCCATAAGGGAGAGCTCCTCCTTTCATAAATCTAGATTATTCTATATATTCTTTAGATCTATTCTAGAGTAAATATGCTATATTATGATTGAGCACATAGCTTTACACAACACAAACTGCTAAATGGATTAATACAAGTAAAAAAAGTACTTGCCTTTTGCAATTTGGCCTTGAGTCCCATGTCGCACACAAGATACAAACTAGCAGGGGTAGGTGGTAAGCCGCATCCCTGTTGAAATAATCGGTCTGACAAGAAATGCGGCGACACCAACCCCTGTAGCAGGCACACCACTGTCATTTGGCCGATGATCTTGTAGTGTCCTTTCTGTAAGGCTGAATGTGAAAAGAAAATATTACACGGTGACCATACAATGTTTTCATCCATGCAATGAGTCCTGATATTATACAAATTCACGTTAGGGAAAGCTATATCACTACAATATATTTTTCAAAGGTAAACATTTCTTTATTATAATTCATTTGACATCATTATTGCTTTGGTCCTATTTTATGCATATTCAAATTAAAGAAATTACAATGCATGACATTTACTTTCCCAACTTACCAACATTATCCAGGGCCAATGTCCTCCTCTCCTCAGGACCCTCAAAGATCAAGTAGGCCTGTATCTGCCTCATGAGGAGAGTGCAAAACTCTCTTGTGGGGCCCCCCTCATCCAATGCACCCTCTCCAACCCCCTCAATGTCTATAAAAACGACATCAATCCGGGCTTCCGGGTCGAAAGTAGTCCGAGCAAAGGCTCTAAGGGCGCAATCCAACTCTTCGCCACGAAAAACATTTATTTGATTTGCCCTTGAAGATTGTTCTTTGATTTTGGCCTGTAACCCCATTAATGTCGTTTCCAATTCGTGAACATAAGGTCTGTAAAAAGCAAATAACATAGTAATAATATTAATATTAACAGACAATAAAAGTATTTTACTTGAAGACAACAGGTGAGACCTTAAATGTCAAGTTCTATGTCTGTCATTTCGACTGTGGCAACTCCTCGTCAAAGCATAACTTGTTTACCATGTACACAGTCTACAATCTTGCCAATTGGGTGTGAAGGGGACATAAGAACTTCTTTCAAAAAACAATTCCATCTAAAAATGAAACATCCTCGCCGCTGTCACAGGATTACGACGCAAGAGTTCACATATGTCTGCCCAATCTAAATCTTCAGCGGTCTGTGTTCTACCTTCCTGTTTTAAAATAGTGTTGAGTAGATTTGCCCACCTAAGATCAGCCGAAGAGAATGAACAAAACCAGGTAGGCACACCAAGTTGACGCACACAAGCTAGGAGGTCATTCTGTGCGCGCTGCCAAAATGCTGCAGTACTCTAAGGTGAGAGACAACGAAAGCCATCATCAAATTGCAACAGTTTTCTTATGGTTTCCTAATTCAACAAATTATCTTCCATCGGTTTGGATGGAAAGCCTGCTTTGCCTTTTCACAATGCAATAGACACACTGGACAATAACTGTTGCACCTCAGACAAATACTGAGCTGCACCCACCCTCTGGAACTCACTACCCCAATCCATCAGAGATTCTTCCTCCCTCACAGCATTCAAAACATCACTCAAAACCCACCTGTTCAACACTGCATTCAACCACTGACCACCCCCTCCCCCCCTATTTTCTGTTTTGTTTATCTCTTTTTGTATTTCTTTGTTATCTATTTTTTAATTTTATTTGTGGTAACACTTTACAATAAGGTACACAAAATATGCTTAGTTACTGCTTAGTTACTGAGGAACTACTAGATAGTTAATGGTTAGTTAATGAGTAGTTCCTCAGTGACTGCGATTGAGGAACTGATGGTTAGTTACTGGTAAACAGACTGGGGGTACTGTATTAACGAATCATTCGTTAATGGTTAGTTAATGAGTAGTTCCTCAGTGAACTTATGGTTAGTTACTGGTAAACAGACGGGGGGGTACTGTATTAACGAATCATTCGTTAATGGTTACTTAATGAGGAGTTCCTGAGTGAACTAATGCTTAGTTACTGGTAAACAGACTGGGGTACTGTATTAATGAATCATTCGTTAATGGTTACTTAATGAGGAGTTCCTGAGTGAACTAATGCTTAGTTACTGGTAAACAGACTGGGGTACTGTATTAATGAATCATTCGTTAATGGTTACTTTATGAGGAGTTCCTGGGAGACTTTGATTGAAGCAATGGTCCGCTGCAGCAGGGCACATTTAAACCTGCCATCTTCGGCTGGCTTGGGTCCCACCCTGGATCAACTGGTGGAGGTGGATCCAATTTACCTTACCATTACTTAGGCCGTTTGGGTATGGTAAACTCATGGAGCGCAAACAAAAACAGTAGTTACCCATTACCTAATGATTACCTTACCGTTACTAAAACAGTAGTTACCCATTAAGTAATGCTTACCTTACCATTCGTTAAGCAGTGTGTGTCCCCTCAAGTAAAGTAATGCATGAAAAACAGTAGTTACCCATTACCTAATGCCTACTTAACCATTCGTTAAGCATTGTGTGTCCCCTCAAGTAAAGTAATGCATCAAAAACAGTAGTTACCCATTACCTAATGCCTACTTAACCATTCGTTAAGCATTGTGTGTCCCCTCAAGTAAAGTAATGCATCAAAAACAGTAGTTACCCATTACCTAATGATTACCTCACCATTAGTTAAGCAGTTTAACAAACAAACAAACACTGTTGATGACAATGACGGATCTACAGCCACTGAAGTTTTACATTTTTATTCAAACAACGATGAACATAACAACAACAACAAAAAATGGAAATAAAAAATACTTTTTGTAAAAGAAAACTAAAAACAATTGCAAACCAAAAAAACATCCATTCCTTCCTCACTTCCCCTTTGGATTAATGGATAATAGTCCTCCATTGGTCTTCAAGTCCTGGACCTTCCCCTCTAAATGTTGGTCCTTTATGGCAGCTTTACACATCTCAGTGAAACGGAGAAGGGTTTCCCCCTTCTTCAGTGTTCCCCGGATATCTTGGTAGATTCCCTGGTTCACGGCATGCAGTTCTGCAATTCCTGCAGTGTCGGCAATGGTTTTGCGGTCCACTCCTACCGCTCTGTAAGCCGCCGTTTTATTATTCCCCTTGTTTACCGCCTCAAGAACACGCTTGTAGCGGCTTATGGCGTCTTCTGGGGTCAGGACTGAAACAGAAAAAAAGACAAATATGTAACTATTTAATAACAGTACTTTGTTGTTGCCTATCCTAATGATGTCTGTAGTGCAGAAATCAGTTTGGATATGGGTTTATTTATTGATAATATTGTTGTACTAGTGTTATATAGTGGTAGTGTAATCCTTACATACAAAATTGTGTAATGAATTGGTGTAGTGTAAAGGTATTACTAGTCGTGTAGCTTTGCTCAAAGTAATGTATGTATACATGTTAGTTATTGTGTTTGGGGTGTGTACCTTTATATACAGAAGTTAGGTTTGGGCAATCAGCTCTACTTTTATCCAATCATGTTTAATAATGATAAGACGATCCACAATGTGGATTTAACGCTCTATCGACATTGCCCCGTTTCTAATTTATAACGCATCAATATTGCCAAGTTTTAGCCTGGCATCCTCATGTCTCAGCAGCCTTTAAATGGAACAGTTTGGAGAATCTGCTCTCCCTGTTCTTTTATTAAAATCTGACACTGCAGGTTAATGTAAGCGTGCAGAGACCAGTTGTTTGGCAACACTGGTGTCGCTCTGAACAGAGCGACATCACAGCATGTTCTGTTTAACATTATAGGCCTACTTATATTCAGGGATGCAAACACCCGTATGGTGAAATAAGAGAGAACTATTAGAAACAGAAAAAACAGCGTAATATACCATCTGACAAAGGCCTGCGCTATAATGCGTCAATTAACTAACTGGCTATTCTTTATAATATACGGATAGGAGACAGAGATGTTATACTCTTAAAAATGCTGGGTTATTTCTATAAACACATTGTTGGGTTGATTTGGCTGGGTCATAATTATGGGTTATTTGGGTACTGTAAACACACTGGTGGGTTGTTCATGCTGGGTCAAAGGGGTTATTAGGGCTTCAATTGCAGTTGAACACCCGCCTGGGTTATTTTTAACCCAGAGGTTGCTTTATTCATTTTCCCACTTCTGAATCATTCTGGAATCATCTTTTTCAAAACACAAGGTATGTAACCTATATTTTACCTATATTTATATAATTATACAATTCTGTAACCTATATTTTTTTAATGAGTTGTGATAACAGTTCAATAGGGATCTTTAGGCATTTAACAGACTGTGCAAAGTATAACATTAGCAGTTAACATCGGCTACAAATGTTTTACATTTCTGTCAATGAGTGAAAGAGCCTTGAATTTACGTTGTGATGCTATGAATTATTATTTTACAAAGACGTGTGTTCTACTAGTAGCTATAAATGGGTCTGAACTATAGCTTTGGATTTGTGTGCAAAAGTATTAGATGTACAATAAGGCAGTATAAATCAGATGGCTTTTATGTCACAACTCTCTTTCCCAGCATGCAGCTCGGGCGCGGGCTTTCACACACACGGACAGACAGACGACAAAGAAGCTCATTGATGTAGGTAAGTTTAGGTTACTAGAGTTATTTATTAATTACATTAATCATTAAAGTTAGCAACTTTTGAAGTTATTTTTAGGAGTGAGTGACCGGAGTCACCGAACCACATAATGTAACATTTTAGTTCCCTGCCATCGACGTGTTACCATAGGTTAGCTTAGCTTAGCATAGCACACCAACCAGCTAGCTAGCTAGGTCGTGTCAGGGGCAAATAATAATAATTCGTGAATGATTAAAATGTCTTCATGGAGAGATTTGGCAGACCCCCTGTAGTAACTGTACATTAGTAGCTTGGTACCTTACAATAAATGTTAAAACATTGCACAGTTTTGTGAAATTCTAATGTACTTAATCTCATTTGATTCTAGTAGAGGGTTTCACCATGGACACGTTTGTCACAGAGACGTTGACTGCATGGCAGCTTGAGAACTTGATTGACACATTTAAAGGTAAGTTAATTTTTATTGAGACAATGTTGAGATGTTACTATTAAATATTTTGTTATATATTAAAAAGAGCAAGGTAGGGCTGCAACAAACAACTAATTTGATAATCGATTAATCTATCGATTAATGAAACGATTAATCGACTATTCGGACTATTACTGTATGCTTTGCACAATTTTTCAAACGCTCTTATTTAGCCATCAACTTTTAGATGTAGCTTGAGCTTGTTTTAGGCATGTGAAAACTAACAAGACAATAAAGATGAATACTTGATTCAAAAATACATATATTATTAAATTAACTAAACACATTTTGAACAAAATTAACATTGCTTTTAATTTAAATTAAATAAATAATATTTCACATCAAAAGAAACAACAGTGTTTTAACAAATGGTATTAAATAATGTGATGACAGAACTGTAAACAGAATAGGTGAAACTTTAACAAACTAAATAACTCAGTTTCCTCTAATAAATAAAATAGCTTTTGAAAATATGTGCATCTTAAAGTGCTTAATTTTAGATAAATAAAATAAAGTGTAGCAGCAGCTTGAGTTTCTCTTTTTCTTTGTTAACCGTTTCACATCAGGACTTAACAGTTTCAGCCGATTATAGAACAATATCAGTCTTTACATCATAACAATAGAACAGTTTTAAAGTTTCTTTTTCTTTCCCTCTTATATTGCAGTCCCTCACTCACTTTTTTTAAATTCAGTGCTAGAATTGAGCTGGAGCTTGTCCTGCCAGGAGTTTGTAAATCTGGGCTGAAATGGAGTCAGGGCCATTCTCATACACATGCAGGTGCTCATTGGTTACAGTGATGCAAACACAGGTATGGTGAAAAAAGAGAGAACTATTCGAAGCAGGAAAAAAACAGCGTAATATACCATCTGACAAAGGCCTGCGCTATAATGCTTCAATTAACTGCTATTCTTTATAATATACTCAGATCAATAGGAGACAGAGATGTTAAGTTATAAATCAAGGGCTTTTATTATTATTTACAGCAGGGGTGGGGAACCTTTTTCCTTTCAATTTTTACAACATCCTCCGAGGGCCGTACAAATGATTGAACTCAACCTCTGCTTAAAAAAACTAAAATCACAGCCCATTCATTTGGCCTTTCTTTCAGCTGTGCAAAGAAAAAGCAACCAATCCAAATGTATTTAGTATCCTATCCATGTGAACATGATTTAAGTGGGGGGGGACCTCACCTCCTCTAGGGGGGTCCGGGGGCATGTTCCCCCGGGAAGATTTTTTTTTTAAATATTGAAGTTAAAAGCATCAATCTGGCCTACATCTGGTCCCACAATTATAACCACATTTACAATCTTTATGATTTTCATTTTTGAATTTCAGACCAGGAAGTTGATGAGGAAAGTTTCCGCCTGCTGGATGCCATTGCCTCGCTAATACCGAAAATTGGACACCGTGTCAAATTCCAGAAATGTCACAAGGAACTTGTGAGTAAAGGGTTTGTTTTTATCTGAAGTGGCAGATAAGTTTTCTTCTCTGCTCCATCCACTTATTTGTTTCACACCTTTCCTTGCCCTTTAAGAAGTGTCAGCTACAGTAGTTAATGATGGCATATACATGCTTCCGCTGCAGACAAGTGATACCCGGTGAAGCTAAGGGTCTGTTTGTTCATTTGAGGGCAGTGCATGGCATGAATAGTGCTTCAACATTCTGGCAGTGCCACGAACATGGTTGCAGGCGTTCTTTTGGGTATGTGCGGTCTTTCAGAAGACACCTTGTGCAGCATTATGTCCCAGACCATTATCATGGCACTGAACAGCATTCCAGGGGGGCCTCAAGAGCATCCATTTCAGTTCCCATGAATGTAGACAATTCTGATCTTGTAGAGGTCCAAAATGAACATGATGGTTACTGGGATGACTTGGAACCAGAAACCATAACCGAGCGAATAGCTCTGTTTTTGGCAACCCTTAAGGCTAAATCGGCACAGACCTACAGTACAGTACGTTTTGTTGTGCAACAAACATCTAGTTTGGTTTCGGACATTGTCAGTTCACTCCAGAGGAAGACAATGTATCTGTTTGAGAAATGTGGTCATAGTGATGAACCCGGGGTAAAGGAACTGGCCCATGATTTTGAGGCAGCAGCTAATCCATTCGAAGGGTTTGAATCAGAATTCAAACAGATGCAGTATTTTGTCAAGTCAGGCAACTTCATTGACCCTGTAGAGGAGGCGTTCACTGGAGAGTCCTTTGTGCAGAGAAGGGCCTCTGCTACTGGGACAGTTAGACAGGTTTTACTGCAAGATACGTTTTATCGTGTCCCCCTGAAACCTCTCTTGCTTAAAGTGCTTGAGATCCCTGGCATTTTGGATGCCATCTTTGCCTAACAGCAAAGAGAAGATGGAGTCCTTTCAGACTTCTATGATGGGGAATACTGTAAGCAGCATCCTCTCTTCTCCAGGGAAGTGTCTGTTCCACTTCTGTTGTACAACGATGACTGTGAAACAGTCAACCCACTGGGATCAAAAGTTGCAGTGCACAAGTTGGGGTTCATTTACTTGGTCATCAAGAGTTTGCCCCCAGCGTTTTTATCAAAACTCTCATCACACTTTCTGGTGGCAGTTTACAAAGTGGATGATGCCAAAACCTATGGGATTGATAGTGTTCTGCGCCCAGTCATAGAGGAACTGAAGGATCTTGAGGTCAATGGGATCTCTCTCGACACACCTCACTTTAAGGGTGAAATTAGATTTTCAGTTGCCCAGTTGTGTGGGGACAATCTCGGCTTGAATGCCATTCTTGGATTTACTGAGTGATTCTCCAGTAATTATTTTTGTCGCCTCTGCAAGGCACACAAGACCACAACAAAGACACAGACAAAAGAGGATGCATCCCTGATCAGAAATGAGGCAAATTATACTGCAGATGTTAGTCATAATAGCCTGTCAGATACTGGTGTCAAGAGAGACAGTATTCTGAATAATTTATCCAACTTTAATGTGACACACAACAAGGTTTTGGATATTATGCATGACTTGTTAGAAGGGGTAGGTCCATTTGAACTGAAGTTGGTTCTCGCCTCCTTGATTGAGGACAAACACCTTACCCTTGACACGCTCAACTTCAGAATCACCAGTTTTGATTATGGCTTTTCTGATGTCAAGAACAAGCCAACTGTGATTGGGAAGCAGGAACTTAGAATTCCAGAAAGGGCAATGCGTCAGTCTGCATCCCAAACATGGTGTCTTCTCAGGCATGTTCCGTGTATGATTGGGGACCTCATACCGGAAGAGAATAAACACTGGGAGCTCTTGCTCCTCCTTCTGGAATGCATGGAAATTGTTTTCTCTCCATCTCTGACACCAGAAGTTACCGTTTATTTAGCCGCCATCATTGAAGAGCACCACTCTCTGTTCCTTGAGCTGTACCCCCACAAGCACCTTATTCCAAAGCATCACTTAATGGTGCACTATCCAGATGCAATACTGAAGTTGGGACCACTGATTCAGTTCTGGGCAATGCGTTTTGAAGCGAAACATGCCTTTTTTAAACGCATCTGCCACATCACCTGCAACTTCAGAAATATTTGCAAGACAATGGCATTTAGGCATCAGATGACTCTGTGCTACTCCCTCCTCGCTGGTGATGTATTCAAACCGGAAACTGAAATTGGTCCAGGTCACAGCACCCTGCTGGCTGTAATGGATGGTTTTGGTGAGGTACAAAGTGGTCTTGAAGATATCCCACCCTTTACTGAAACCTTTTTGCCAACTTGGGTAAAGGTTAATGGTACACAATACAGACCTGGCGTGACAGTATTTCTGTCTTACGCTGCTGATGGAGACCCCCAGTTTGGCCTAGTGAAAAATATTCTAGTCTTGGATCACTCAGTCAAGCTTGTTGTCCAAAAGTGGGATACAGTAGGATTTGATAGGCATTTGTTTGCCTATGGTGTTGAGGCAACCACTAATGTGTTTGCTGTTGATCAGAGTTACCTCCAGGACTATCACGGTCTCCATGCAGTGAAGTCCTACAGAGATGATGACAATTACTCATACGTTTCACTTAGATACAGAGTATTTTAACCACTGCATCCAAATTCTGGGGGGGGGGGGGGATATTTGCCAAAAAAAGCAACACAAAGCATTGAGAGCTTGTAGATTGGCTATTGGCTGCAAAGATATTTGGTGTAGAGAGAAATTAGAAATGATCTCCGCTAGGCCAGATTGGCTTAGCCTGGCATTGCCAGACTGATCACGTGGGATCACTAACAAGTTCTTCCACGGTAGGAACTTAAAAGTAAATTAGAGTCAACTGGAATGGAATATGATAAATCTGAATGATACATCTTGATCACATGGCTGCAGAGATGTGTACCATTTGTATGAGTTTTGTTCAAAATCTGTAGAAGTAGCAGCAAAAAGTGTGTTTTGGAGAAAATGCACACTGGTGGAAAATATAGTCCAGCACAAATGGTCATGACTTATATGGGGAGTTGAGTCATGAGCCTGTACGACCAAGGGTTCAAGAGTTATAGGCCAAAACATGGAAGTGGGCTGTTGCCACCATGAGGCGATTTGAAAAGTGTGGGGCAGAGGTTTTTCCTTAGCCTACTGGGAGTGTGCGTGCAAAGTTTCACACTTATCGGTCCAGCTGTGCTGATGATTAGCTGCTCACATATGGGTAGGATTGATTTAGGACATTTGTGATGGCATTGCCTGATCCCGTCTCTGTAAATACAGTTGACAGAATTCTGAAGTTGACCGTTCTATCATCTATATGGTTTAAGAAGTCTTTGGAATCATCCCTTAACCGATTCTCTACAGACTGCCATTGCCACTAACGCACCAAGTTTTGCAGTGGGTTCTCCAAGTTCTGTAGACACTTCAATGGAGGAATCCACATCAAGTAATCTCCTGACTGAGACTTTGAACCTGCAACCATCATTTGTAAGTATTGACTAAAGAAATCCAAGTGAAAATGCAATCCTAATGATACTGAATTTTAATTTATTCAACGATTTGTTAATTTAACATGTATTTACACAATTGTCAAGTTATTTGATGAGATGTTTTGTACTAAAACATACTCCTAGGTTCACTTGCTGTTTTTGTGTTCGTGGGTTGTGTGTGTTTAGTTTCTACTCCCTCCTGTTGTGACTGACTGACAGTGTGACTTGAGTTCTGTCTTTTCTCTCATCTTTCTTTTCTCTTTCTGCGGACTGCGCCCCTGGCCAGAGTAATAACTGGCACTACAAATCCTGAACCAACGAACCTAAACCTTTGAGGGAAAAATGTCCTCCCAAAGTTTTGTCAGTTTTTCATTGTGATTCATTCTATGTTTTATAGGCAATTCGCCAGATTCTTCAAGGCACTACTCAGGGGAAAGAAATAGTACAGAGTTTAGAAGAAAAGCGCTCCATCATCAGCAAGCAGAGAAAGCAACTTGTAAGACTACTTGTATCTCACCTGCTGGAAACCAATGGTGAAACGTGAGTGAGCCGCATATGAATTATTCTGTGAACATACACTTTCAAACAGATGAGATAAGAAATGTCAGTAAAGTAAATGTACGATGTTGCTGTCCAACACTGGCTATCACACACCTTCAACAACAACCGAGGAGTGCATGCGGTGAACAGCAGAACTCAAATGCACTTTAAAAGCGCATCACAATTCAGTGTTTAATTCATGGATTTGAATCGTCATATATTTGTAACAATGATTACTGTCTCATCTCATCGTTCTTTGACAAACTTCTACTGTCTATTTTAACAGGCCATCCACAGACACAAAGAAAGCCCTTGCCGTGGCATTGGTGTAGGAATTCCCTTGCCTTTTGGATGGTACAGGCAGTGGCTATGTAAGTTAATCAATCAACACATAAAGGAGAACACTCCATACACACACACCTAAAAGAAATGTGCTCAAACGTTTTTCCTAGTGCACAGTCACACGCACATTTTTGGATTGCTCCTTAAAATCCCATGTAACCATCTTCATGGTTTACGCCAGGCCAATTTAATCTGAATCTAATTTTCTCTTTTACAGGGAGCTTGGTACCCACCTGGCCGAAATCACAAACCTGCTACAGGTTTCCTGGAGGAGCGCTTGAGGAACGTCAGGAAGCGCATGAGAATGCTGAAACGACCACGCCACCAAGAACAACAGAAGGAACAGACCGTCCCTAGTACACCAGGTAAGACTAATAACCAATATTAATTATCCCCGCCAGGCTAGAATAGACAAATGCAAGGGCCCATCGATTCTATTGGTTCTGATGGTTAAGAAAAAGGTGTAAATCACACGAATCGACCAATGGGTTCCAGAGATATGGTCCTGCGTAAATTATAAAGAATGCCAGCCAGCTTAAGTACATTACGCAGCCGACTTCATTTATTGTTTACAACGTAACGAAGCAGGAAATGCAGCAGGACCCAGAGCGCACAGAGCACAGAGCGGACAGCAGATAACGGAATTGCAGTTGTATTGCTTATAGATTATCAGAACATTTCAAAGGGGACACAGCCCCATTGGATATTAATCTATGGATTAACTACATCATCGTTTTTATCGTTTTAATGCCATTGAAGACCAGTTTAGACCAGACAACGAGGAAGGTAAGTCATTGTTAGCCTAGCGCCATTTGTTTTGATGTACGTTTTTGTTGATAACGTCGCAAGTTTGTATCTTTCAGTGTTGGGCTGTTCAGGTGGGCACCGTTAGATTCTGTGTCTCCTTGCGATCATAAACAATGTGTTGGATGTGCAGCTAGGATAAGTAATAAGGGAGCGAGGAGTGATTTTCGGTGCTGTAATAGGTTAGCATTTTTCGCTCAGGGCTAATTCAGAGGCTCACTGTAAGAGTAGGCCTATGTTTTATTATTTATTTTTTTTCACAACAGTTGTATTTGGATGGAATGACAATTGGATGGTATTTTAGGTATAAATCACACCGATTTATTCCCCGTACAGTTTGTCCAGCTTTTATAATGTGATGTTTATTTCAACAGGCTAGTGGACCTCGAATGATGAAACACAGATCGTGAAGAGCCCTTTATCCCACGTTAGCTTTTCAAATTAAGTTTACAGACAAAGGGAAACACTCTCCCTCGATTTAACATATAACTGACCTCTGGCTTTTAGCTTTCACAGCCTTGGTCTGTTATTTAACCCCAGTTTTAAACGGCGACCCGATCTAAAAATATCGTGTTTCCAGGTTTTGTCGTGCAGGAATCAACCTCGCAACCCAAACAAACTGCACCGTCTCCCACGCCACTCAGGAATAAACTACCTGCAGATCCGCGCCAAACTGCTCTATTTACATTACGCAGGGACTTTCCGTCTACCCTGGCGATCAAACGTTTATGTTTTGTATATAACTTTCCTAACATAGTAAAATATGCATTGTATATTCCATTTAAACTTTAAAAAACACTGTGAAACGGCCTACAGACAATCCTAAAGTTTTAGCGTATCCAATTACAGACAGTCGAATTTCATAACAGGCGCCTGCGTACCTTATTTGTAGAGTTCGTGCAGGGCCCTGCCGATTGTCTGAGATGTTTGAAAGCGTTTATTCCCGACCCATTCTGGTCGTCTGGATTCTTCCTCAGCTTCGTTATATCTGGCACGTCGAGGGTCACCACTTGTTAGAGATTTAAAGGATATCTGGTCCGCTTTTCAAATCTCCGCGTGTCCCTATCAAGCTGGTTATAATACAGGAAGGAATCCAGAGCTACCAAGTAACCGTTAAACAATAATCTACTTTAATGGTAATATGACAATGCAATACAATCATTACAATACAACATAATATATTACAATTATATTGTAATGTTTAAGGAGTATGCCGGCCCACTCCTGCCCTGGTTCGCGTGCTGCGGAGATCCTTCCGGTCCTGGCAGCATGTGAAGAGAGACCGAACGTCAGGGATCTCCAGGAGATATACCAGAATAAGAAGGAGGGGTTAGGGGTTAGGTCAGCTGGTCATCTTTTCAGGTCATCTCATTGGGAGACGCAACGCTGGCCAGCAGAAAACCAAACAGGCTCACTTTCCAACAAAAGGTCTCAAGGCCTGCATACCTACACCTCCCCCACAGAGCAATAAAACCCTGTTTACTCCAACCAGCCCAGAATGTTTATAGCCATTTTTAGTCCTTACATTTATGAAAGGATAAAACAGAGAAATCAATATAAAACACAAACACAGGTATTGTTTGAACAGTATTCACTTAACTGCTACTATTGATAACCACCAGAGAAACCCAAGGGACCTCTCTTAATATCTATCTGGAATTTGCAACAAGACTTTCTGCCATTTCAAATGTAACACACTTCTTAAATATCAGATGATAATACTCTACAAGGCCTAGGTAATGTTCATAGGATTTCATAATTACACTTCACACACTTTTCTAGTAATTATTTCATAAGCAGCTTTATAGGTTGCTTGCTTATTAATATGTGTTTTTTTTATAGTGGTTTATAGTGGTTGCAGTGGTTTTATAGCTCATCCCCCAAGTCAAAAGGACAGATAACAAGGCATGTACACCGGCAGCATAAATAAGTTTACAGTGAACGTACCATTGTTATCAGAGTCCTCGGCATCCGCGGCGTAACTGCGGCTAGTATCCGCCTTAGCAGCCCCGGCATCGGCAGTGGAGCTCAGGCTCCCCTCATCAGGCGACTTATCCACCTCTTCCTCCGCATAGGACTCGACCACATCTACGGGGCTCACTATGGGTCTTGTGTTTAAGATACTGTCGAGATCCTCATACCAAATAAATGTCTCTTTGATACTTGGGGAGCTGCCGCTCTTCTGCAGCGCGTCGCGCACTTTTATGTATTGTTGTCGTAGTTTCTTCACCTTTATACGACACTGTTCAACACTCCGGTTAAATCCTAGTTGCTTCAGTCTGTCGCTAAAGATTTTGAACACCTCCGCGTTTTTAAGAACCTTCTCCAGCAGTTGAGAAATGTTCTCCTCTGCCCAGATATCCAGAAGGCATCTCTGTTCCTCATAGCTCCACGTTTGTCCCCTGCCGCTCATTTTCCCACCATTTGCAATCCTCTCCTCCACAACAAGAAATGACGCGCAAATACTACGCTATGTTTTGGTGCGGATTGCGTTCACACCAGCAATGAACCGCTCCAGAGTTCGCAAGAAAGCTTTCCGAGACCACCTATTTTAGCGGACCAGAGTCCGGTTGTTTAGTTCACTTAAGAGGTCTCGGACTGCGTTCACACCGACCCAAATGAACCGCACCAAGCGGCCAAACGCACCAGGGTTCGATTCAACCGGACTATACAAGGCAGGTGTGAACGCACCCTTAAAGTTTTAGTTTAAAATAGAGATACTTTTTAAATATTGTTCTATAATGATTAAATGTCAGTGAATAACAAAATGTTTAATTATATAACTTTTACATCTCATTTAAAAAAGGTGGTTGCTAACTTGATCAGTGGCATACTGTGACAATAACTGGGACTTCAGCTCAGCCACACTTAGCAGACAGACCAAAAAAGTGTCAACACGGCAAAATATTTAGCTATGGATAAACGGCATACTGTGACAACAGCAGCTGGCTATGGAGTGCAACTGTTGCATGAAATGACGGCAACCACCACACAATTACATTACAATTATAAATATATTAATTTAGAGTTTGTCTTTAACTGTGTGAGACTACTACTGATACTCTCATGGAGCACTAGATAATTGTCTGTTTGGAAGCTGCTTTAATATATTAATGTGAGTCAAAAGTACACATATATTCCTGCTTACATGATGTAGTGGGACATCCTGATATTTTTAAGTTGAAAGTGCAATATCCAAATTGCAAGAAGCTGCAATTATTATTTTTCAGCTAAATTTGAGAATACAAAATTATTTCCTTTTTCTTCAGTAAAATCTGGACTTTCACTCACTCTAATCAATTAGTGGCAGCCATCTGTAATTTAGGTTACTTTGAAAAAAACAAATGGTGACAGCACTTAATTGTCTAAAGCTAACTGTGAGTGACGTGCACTGATACATTTTTGAGGAAATATAATCTATCTAACAATCTATGTAAGCACTGAAAGCATCTGAAGCAGAAATACAGAACTTATTTATCTATGTCATTGTATGCCAACCTGAACAATCTTTGAATTGCAGTTCTGCAAAACTGACAAGACGAAATGCAAAACATGGTGGACATTTCCTCGCGATAGGACTCGGAATGGTGAAACCAATTTGTGTCCACACCTGTAATAAGAAAGTATAAAACAATAAGCCTAAGGTTTAATTTAGCAAGCTTATTGAAATTGAATTTGTAAAATACAATATTTCTTACTCAATATCCACAAAAAGTGTGCCTTTTTCCGGAAAGCGTCCTGGCTGACGGTATTTCTTACTTTCCAACAAACCAGAGAAAGCGTCAAATATGCCATGTCTCCAGCGTCAAGAACTACCTCCAAAAGAATGCTCTGCAGCAATTCTTGCGGTAGCTATGGACATATTTTTTCAAGAACCAGGTTAACAACAGAACTGAATTTCAAAACAAATATTTGTGTATATTTATATATTGATATGCTCCTTCTTCATAACCAACCAAGAGAAGTGGTTATCTTAAGAATCCAGCAACATGTCTTTCTTGTGTCCACCATATTTTTTGGGCGCTCAGCTCTTTTATTGAATCCAACCACTTAAAAACACAAAAACAACCAGAAGATGATGCAGGGCTGGCTAAACTTTACTCTAGTTATGGTTGGGCTGATGGACAATGACATCGTGCATCAGCCATGTATGACAGCCATCGCCGTTGGATACCTGACCATCATCACATCATGAGTTAATAAGGCGCCCTCCCCTCCCTGCCCCACAAGAACGGGTAGAGTTTCCGTTTCGGAACAGTTAACTGCGGTACTCACATTACTTTAAACAGCCATAAAGTGGGAGGATAAGCTCAGGTTGATGTATAATAGTTAAACAGCTGACTCCATTATTGTAACACGTATTACAGCAGAAATAAACAAAAAAGCATTGGTAAATGAAGCGCAGAGTTTAGTTTGAGCCGTGGTCCCGGAGCTGATCAAGCACCGCCGCAGAGGACATCGTCTATGTCCAGTTGGGTACACATCGCCCAATTGTAACTTGAACATTTGTTGAAATTAAAGACTTAATGCATACTAAAAGTATTTATTGAGCTGTAAAATACATTGTACGACTGTACTTCAACACCAGACTGCATTCGTTCCCTTAATGATCCCCTTGATGATAACACGCTAAGGCATGTAGCGACACTCCCTCACTAATTAAGTTTAATGTACTTTAAGTGCATGAGCAAATCCGTTTCAGTTTAGTGTTTTCAGTATGAACACAAACAGTCTGACAGCACCTGCTAATGCAGGTTAGCCCTGTTCACTAGCTGTTCCTTCTACATTGAGCAATGGTCAGTCTGTCACATATAATTCACTGTAGTCCTACCTCCTTACTTCCCTAGTCAGACACTGTGTAGGTGGCCAACGTACCTCTCTTTGCAGTCTTTCCTTTTGTCTTCTTCGCTTTTTTTCCTCTTTTTTTCTTGCCAGTATTTGTTTTTCTTGTTCTTCTTCTTCTTACTCTTCCTCTTCTTCCCTCTGTCTGACGATGAGGAGGAGGAGGAACTGGAGGAATTGGAGGAGGTGGAGGATGAAGAGGAGTTGCCTGCCCCTATTTGGTCACCTTCAGAAGTAACTGGTGCCTTAACTGATGCCATTTTTAGAAGGGCCAAAGCTGAAACAAACAAGAGGATTAGAAGATAACTATTGTTACCACTAAGGGTCAGAACATTTACAATAATCTTTAAACCTTATATTGTGTGTTCAGAGTTTCACGCAGATCGGTGAAAATTCATATAGTGTTTTTCACTACATTTGAAATAGTGAAAAATATCGTGACCTGAAATGTTAGGTAAGTGAAACAATTTGTTCTTTAGGATTTATGGAATATGTAAGATAATTTTCATGACTCTAGTTCAAACGGGGCATGTGATATGCCTGTTCCAAGTTTCCCCCGAACAAACGGACTCAACATATTTTAACAAGTGACTGTTCTTTCCCTCTCAATCCAACCCTCTACTGTCGGTTGATAAGTGAGAGAAGTGAGCTGGAGCCTGATCTGTCAAGTTCCACCCCACCATTTGGTGCTGTCCGTCCTATATGCTTGTCATGATATGTTGGCAGTGAAATGACTGAATTGCTGATGCAACTAGTCATCTGCAAGCATGTATGGCCTCATGGACTGTGATGAGAAATGTTGTAGGGCTTGGTGTATGTGCCTGTTTTTTTTGTTTTTTTTCTCAAAAGCTATCAGATGCCAATAAGTAATTATTTAATCATTATTGATTTGCTTACCCTCAGCCAGCTGTATCCTCAGATAGTCCCTTTCGCTTTCAACAGTTAATAATTTGTCCTTTGAAGCATCTAGCCCTATTTTCAAGGCATTATTATCTCTGTTTCTGCGCTTCAGAGCTGCTATGGCTGTGGGAGCTGCAGAAACATCTGTAATGACAAAAACGGCAAAAAAAACAACATTATCTTTTCTGTAATTATTACACAAATAGTATAGGCAGATAGTGGCTCCATGCCTTTGTTTAGCGTTTTCAAAAAATGTACAATAAAATGTCAAAATTATAGATCTAGGACCGCCTGTATTGTCGTGAAGTTGCAGACATGTCATTGATCACATTTAATAGAGACTGTTGAATTCTATATTGGGACTTGCAACTGCATTTAAACACTGCAAAACCTATGATAATACATTACAAAACATTACTATATTCACTTCAAGGCAACTGTAAGATCATTGATTCTGACAGGGGCTTCACAAGTAATTGCAAAAAAGAACTTCAACTTTTAATATGCACTCAACCACACAGAAGTAAAATGGGCTCTAGTACATTTGCACAAGCGTTTACATTTTCGTTATGTAATATTTTCTTGTTCTAGTGTATTGTGCGATATTATATATATATATATATATATAAAGATAACACAATCAAAAAACAGTAACCGTAGATAAAATGTAAATGTAATG